>NC_083478.1:12722500-12897500 GCF_030014155.1 Tachysurus vachellii | reverse complement strand
CTATGTCACAATCTTGTACAGGAATTAACCCCTATTTGTAAACATTTTGACCAGGATGGTCCTTTTTTATTCTACTCTCTACTGGAGGCTTCAGATTCCAGGTGTCATTTTTTGCAGACTGATAATTGTGGTTTCGAGCACTGTGACAAAATAAGGAAAATTGCACATCCACTGTCTGTTGGGGTTCCCTATACTCCAGTTTAAGCACATTATCTCTTTAACTTTACCAGTTAACATCTTTCTGATGAATGTGGAATGATAATGCAGAAACTGGCCTCTTATTATTTGAATTTTCTGCGTAATATTTTAACTCTGAATTATATTTTGTTTAAGTAAATTGTTTAAATAATTCACCAGGTGTCAGAGATGTGCCCCGGTGTCAAGTTAAATTATAGTTTTTTATTTATAATTTTTCATTATAATAATTTTATTTCATGCATGTCTTTTCACTGGATGTTGTACAGGTCTACAGCTTTGTGTTCGACCGTTTGCGCAGTGTACGGCAGGACATGGTCATCCAGCGTGTGTCTGGCAGGGAGTGTGTTGCGGTGCTTGAGAGAACAGTGCGCTTCCATCTCTACGCATCATACCGACTATGCGGTGCACCTCTGCAGCTCTTCGACCCACATATTAATGACACACACCTGCAGGAGTGTCTGAGCTGGCTGTTGGAATGCTACAGCGAGGGACAGTTTGAGCATCAGGCAGAATTCCAGGCCCTCAGCCTGCTCTACAACCTGGGTGGGTGAATAAATGTTTTCTTGTGCTGCACAATCTTGACAAGTGTCAGCTTAGTAACTTCAGTCGATATGTGAGACAATTAAAAAGACAAAATGATCATGTGCTAAAAGGCTCTTTTATACAGTAGTTGAAAGCAAAATGCAAAACAAGTATATCCAAATTATATTTGTAAAACATTAGACAAAATATTTCTTAATGACTTACTGCTTCATTTGAGATTCAGCAGTGTGGAACTAATGGACACTTCACTATCCCATAAGGACTAATGTGGAAGAGCTGTCAGAATAAAAAATGGTGGATGGCAGTACGTAGGCTCTGTTTAGTGGAATTGTGGAAAATATGCATATATTGGTTAGAATGTACTCTAATTGTATGCAATTTCAGACGCACAAAAGTCTTACCAGGATAAACTCCAGATCTACGGTGACCCTTACTAGGATAGATTGGTTAATAAAATGAATGAATGTTGTTTAAAAGGCTGATTTGCTTTACATACATGCAGATGAGCAATTAATTACAAATTAATTCCAAAGGCTTATACTGGAGTAAGAATCTAAATATTGTGTGGCTTCCAAGTAGCTTAGTGTGTTGTTATGCAGCTTCACTCCATGAAAATCTGATTGGCGTTTACTTTACTGGTAATTATCTGCAAAGGTTTTGTTGGATTCATATTATGTGTGGGATTTTTTTAGGTTCCACAAGGACACTGCAGCGTTCCCTTGAGCTGCCAGACAAAATTCGTCTCTCTCCTCAGGTTCAGTTGGCTCTGGCGATTAATTGGGCTTATACGGAGCGCAACCCTGTACGTCTCCTACGTCTAGCCCAAAAACTGGACTTCATACAAGCCTGTGCCCTTCATAGACACCTATTGTCCTGCAGGAGAGATTTGCTTCGGCTCTACAGCCATGGATACAACAGCCGAAACTGTCGCTTTCCCGTCCAGAAGTTAGCAGACATTCTCGATCTGGAGTGTTCACTGGCTGGGCAGCTTTGCCTGGCACATGGACTCCAAGTGAGCGGGGACTGCGTTGTCTTCTCTAAAGCCTCCTTTAGTGAGAGCCCTTGTAAAGAGCTGCAGTGTGAACGAATGCACAAATTGGTGGATGATGAGCAACAAGACATTTCAGTTGGCAACATCATTCATGGCATTGCCTGAACACGTGATTTTAAAAGGGTGGTTCAATAAAAGGTATTTAAATTTTTTAATATACTGTGAATTTACTGTTTTTAATTTAAAAAAAATGTTTTTTAAGGCATTTGATTCATGTTTTTTCTTTGACAAAATACAATTTTCTGATTTTTTTCTTTCATGTATTGTAATTACAAATACAATATTGACATGTTGAAGGAGATCCTTAGCATTATTCAAAAAACTTTATAAAATGCCTGTGAATCATAGAAATCGTAGCCAAAAATTCTTGACCAATGAACTCGTATGACTTAGACCAGCGGTGTCCAATCTTATCCACAAAGGGCCGGTGTGGGTGCAGGTTTTCATTCCAACCAAGCAGAAGCCACACCTGATTCCCTGTTTAATCAGTTGTTCTTGGCTTTTAGTAGACTTTTGTGTGGCTTCTGTTTGGTTGGAATGAAAACCTGCACCCACACCGGCCCTTTCCGGATAAGATTGAACACCGCTGACTTAGACCTTTCTAAAAATTATAAACGTATGTGGTATCGCTGTAATTATTTGCACACTCTGGCCTTATAATCGTTAC
Source organism: Tachysurus vachellii (assembly GCF_030014155.1). NCBI lineage: Eukaryota > Metazoa > Chordata > Actinopteri > Siluriformes > Bagridae > Tachysurus > Tachysurus vachellii. The sequence continues at coordinate 12,895,041 of NC_083478.1, read as the reverse complement.
TGCTGAGTTTTAGATCTCATCTTTTGGTATAAGATTTATATTTCTCCTTTCAAAGTCTTCTTAAAAAATTTTTTTTTTTTTTTTTTTTTTTATACCTTTACCCATTGCCTTCTTGGATTGTTGATGTCACTGACTTGTTTTTGGGGTTTTATTCACAGCTGTTACAATGTTTTAACCAGTGGTTTCTTTTATTTATTTATTTTTTGGGGTCGGGGGCACGGTGTTCACAAATTGTTGTCTTGTATTTATGCAATTACAGCTTTGTGGTCTTGATGTTGGTTTATCGACATTTAATGACAAATGCAGTCTTCACAGGTGAAAACCAGGGCTCCATCCAAGAATAAACATTCACATTAATTCTATAAACAATTATTCAAACAGACCACATGAAACACTTATGTTATTTTCCTCTATTTTTGATTACTTGAAAAATGAGTGGGTTCTAACAAAATATGTTCTTTTTTTTAACATAACTAGATGTAAGTATCAGAAAATAAAAGCTGAAATTCTGATCTGTCGTCTCATTCCACTATTGATCTCAAATGTTTTAATTAAATAACAGAAATAAAAGAAGTGTCTTTTCTGTTCAAATCGCTTCTGCAGTGTCTTCTATATCTACTAGCTCCTTGGTCTCTAGTTTGATCTTGGGCTAAGATTAATGTCAGTGCATGTTTCCTCCATGTCCGTGTTGTTACCCAGAGGTCAGTCCGGATCGGGAACAGCATCTCCAACACCACCACACTGAACACTGGAGCCCCTCATTGCTGCATGCTCAGTACACTTCTGTTCACCTTGCTGACTCACGATTGTGCAGCAATGCACAGGACCGTGGTGGGTCTCATCAACAAGACGACGTGTCAGTATACACGGAAGAGGTGCAACAGAAGAGTAGGACTTCAGAAGAAGGACTTCAGAAGAGCACAGAGCGACCACTCTCCGATGGATCATCCGTAGAGATCGTCAAGAGCACCAAATTTCTTGGTGTTCATCTAGCGGAGAACCTCACCTGGGCACTCAACACCAGCTCTATTACCAAGAAAGCCCAGCAGCGTCTCTACTTCCTTCAAAGGCTGAGAAAGGCACATCTCCCTCCCCCCATCCTGACCATGTTCTACAGAGGGACAATTGAGAGCATTCTGAGCAGCTGCATCACTGTCTGGTTTGGGAACTGTACGATCTCGGATCGCAAAACCCTGCAGCGGATAGTGAGGACAGCTGAGAAGATCAGTGGGGTCTCTCTTCCCTCTATCATGGACACTTACACCACACGCTGCATCCGCAAAGCCAACAACATTGTGGATGACCCCACACACACTCCTCACCCTCCTGCCGTCTGGAAAAAGGTACCGAAGCATTCGGACCCTCACGACCAGACTGTAACAGTTTCTACCCAAAAGTCATCAGACTTCGCAATAACTGAACTGAACTGTAATGAGCACAACATATACACACATTATCTGTATGGACTGCACAGACCCACACAAAACACACACACTGACACATCAAACTGTTTACATGCTGCTTACATCCATCAAACTGTTTACATGCTGTTTTGCACACTTTTTTGCTCTTTTGCACATACTGTACAATATTTCAGTCAATATTTCACAATTCTATATAATATCTCAAGGACCTGGGAGGCACGGTGGCTTAGTGGTTAGCACGTTCGCCTCACACCTCCAGGGTCGGGGTTCGATTCCCGCCTCCGCCTTGTGTGTGTGGAGTTTGCATGTTCTCCCCGTGCCTCTGGGGTTTCGTCCGGGTACTCTGGTTTCCTCCCCTGGTCCAAAGACATGCATGGTAGGTTGATTGGCATCTCTGGAAAATTGTCCGTAGTGTGTGATTGCGTGAGTGAATGAGAGTGTGTGTGTGTGTGTGTGTGCCCTGTGATGGGTTGGCACTCCGTCCAGGGTGTATCCTGCCTTGATGCCCAATGACGCCTGAGATAGGCACAGGCTCCCTGTGACCCGAGGTAGTTCGGATAAGCGGTAGAAGATGGATGAATGAATGAATGAATCTCAAGGACCTGCTGCTAAGAAACTGTGTTCATGTTACTAACGTACAACATTAAGAAGCCAACATTAGCTCCGAAAAGCATCAGCAAAAAGTGAGAGTTCATCAGCTAAATTATTAAATGACTTTTTGAAATACTGGAATGAACACAGTATTATTGCAGCAGTTACATGAGGTAATATAAAGTATTGTCTAAAGACAGAAGCTAAGATTAATTTAGTTAGCTATGTTTATGTGATAGCTGATAGTGTCTTTTTCAGTGTTTGCGTTTACATTATAGTAAACAGTGTTATTTAAACACTGACAAAAAAGATAAGTAAGATTTAGCTTTTTTTTAAAAAATTATTATTATTTTAAACTTCTCCGTATTCTAAACGCTTATTCTCACTCCAGGCCATTGGGGGGCGACAACGCAACAACAAGCTGATTCGGTAAAACAAACCAAAACCATAAACTCGTCTAGTAGAAGAAGAAAGGCCAAAAGACGCTTGAATAGAAACATGGGAGAAGCTGAATTAGTGTCAGCAGACGAAAAACAAGTGGATTCAGAATCCTGTGCTGCCGATGAGTCAGTGGTATGGAGTCAAGAGGTGGAAGTGTGTCTGTTTCACGCCATGTTGGGTCACAAACCAGTCGGTAGGCTACATTTCTGTTGTCATTGTGCAGTCTTTCCGCAGTAGGCCTTGAATCCTCGGTGTGGAGTGTAAACAATCTCCAGCTTTCCCGATACAGACTCCACGATAAGTGAATCAGTTAGTTAGCTTTAGTTTACTTTAGTTAACGAATGTAGCTCATTTGGTCATTTTATAAATTGGTTCTGATTAATTAATTAATTAGACGTTCGGATTAAATGCCCTGCAAATTAATGCTTTGCGGTTAAAATCTGATAAACAAACAAAGAATATCCAGACACCACCAGCCCTCCTACACATCCCAGTTAACACACTATCTGCCTTTAAGCTCTGTCATTAATACATTTAAAATAATTTAATAAAAATGATATAATATGTATATAATAAGCCCATAATGATGACAGTCTGAATTTGTCTGTGTTGCACTGATGTGATTGAGCTTAATTAATTAATTTATCTATTTTTTGGGAAAATCTCATGTTTTAGAATTAGAAAGGCATCAGTATAAATGATATACAGATCATACCTCTTATACCAACGTCTCTTATTGCTTGATGCTTTGTAACTTCTTAACTTTTAAAATATAGTGTAGATTGTCACATTAATGCACTGTTTTGGAAATAAAATCCATAAATTACAGCAGTCTGGTCAATTGATGATGATTTATTGGTAGCAATCAAAGCAAATCAGCAGATTATGCTCTGAAAATATGAAGAGGAGGAGAAAATATCAAGAGCTTTCTACAATAGAAATATCGTGATAAAACATAACTTTTAACAGGAAGAGTTCATTATTAAATGTTGGTCCAGACAGTAAAAACAAGTAACAGCTCTACACAGTGTGACTAACAGCCACTATCAGTACGTGACAGCGAGAGGTTTCTGTGCACTGAAAACTATATTACTTTACTTAAAGCTCTATAAAAGCATTTTTCAGAAGTCAACCAAAACTAGCTGTTCTCTGTCAGTGTATATATAGAAATATTGGATATATAATATAACCAGTAGCTTACTGATATTGGCGCAAATAGCATCCTTATTTTTTTCCAAGGTTTTTAAGGTGGATTATTTACAAAGAACCAACTCTAGTTGCATACGTGTATGAAGATCTGTGAGCTTTTGTCATGGCCATTATGCAGTCTGGGGAAACATAAACAGAGCTAGCTAAATAAAATGATCTTGCACATCCCTGATTGATTTTTCATTAGTAGGCTTTTAAGTTTGGCTTTCCATTACAAACGACTACAGTGTCATAATTGTAGCCTATACAAAGGATTTTCCCTCCGGGATGCTTACATGCAATAATAATAACGAAAGAAAAAATTATACTATTTAAATCTAAAAAAATAACAAATAAATAACAAAAATAAATCTAATTACTGTAATAATCTAATCATTAATATGGTGACTGATAATTTGTCGCTATCAGCACTGAACTGTAGTGACTGTTGCTGTTTTATGTATTTATTTATCTTCTATTTTAAATCACAGGGGTCAATCGTCATTTCCACATGATTTGCATACGTGACAAATTTAGCCAAAACATTGGAAGGCAGGTTTCATCAAAGGTCATCTGGGATCACTTGGGAACAATGTATGACATGCAGGCGCTGGTAAGTCAACCTGTCTACTGAGAATCAAATAGAACTCTTAGTGTTGTTTCTTTTTGTCTTGTTTTTTTTTAATAAACATAACAAGCTTTTATTTTCTGTGCTCTGCAGCACGAGTCTGAAATCCTCCCTTTTCCAAACTCTGAAAAGAGCTTTGTCTTGCCTGAGGACATAATACAGGAGGTCAGAGAAGGTAAGTTACCGTCAACTTTTTTACTTGATGATGTTTGGTGATGTTTGGTAATACAGGATTCTGATTGCCATTATTATTTCTTATCATGGACTGTTCTTTTCTGTAATTTTTTGTTTGTTTGTTTTTCTTTCTTTCTTTATTATTTTAAAATAGGATGGAGCTTAGTATGATGCAAGCTGAATGTTTGTTCTTTCTTCATTTCTAAAGGGAAAGTCGGTTCAGAGGATGATATAAAGGAAGAGTTTAAAGAAGAGCGTGATCTTTCAGCCACTCATGAAGAAGGTACCCCTGCCCTCTAGATATAATAGATATAATCCAGATATATATCTCATCATAAACGCCATCTTTCCCACATAGTTACCTTTGGTCTGTCTTTGTCCTACCAGGCAGTAACTCTTCAGTAAAGATGACCGAGCGCTCAAGCAGTGGCAGAGAGAAAGAGAAGGAGCGAGAGCGCGAAAGGGAGAAGGGGAACTCAGTTGAGTCAGGTGGTGGTTCTAAGGAGGCCGCCAGTGAGAAAAGGAAGCGAAATCGGGCCACAGAAAAAACACTGAGCACCGGAAACCCATCCAGCCCTGGCGGAGCCAAACGTCGCAGAACATAGTGAAGGACAGCAGGGGACATTTGGAGGATCTAACTCATATGGACTTGAGAGGCTTACATTAGAAGGCTTACATTAGGCCAACCATAGTCTCAGGCATGATTAAAGTGATGTGTTGTGATGCACTGTTTCTGTATGAATAGATGGTTCTCTGTTTGAGCTTCTCCAGAAGCTTGGTGTATGAGGGAACACACCAGTGCACACGTATACACAGCTTCCTGAAGACTAACCAGGACTCCAATAGAAAGTGTAAGCAATGGTTTGAGAAGATCTTAAAAGCTTCCAGGTTGTGGATCATAGTACAGGAAAATGTACCTTACCCTGTTTTTTCCTGGAAAGTAAGTTTAGGTAGTAGTTTTAATCTCCTTTTGTTCAAGTGACCTCATGGAGTAATTTCTGTACCTGAACATGTTTGATAGCATTTTTTGAAAATGACTGTGACTGCTATGATAGTTAGGGTGCTTAGTACTTACTTCTTAATACACCTTGCATAGTGATTACTATACAGTTCTTGTTTAAAATGTTTCTGTCATGACTTGCTTTGGATTTTCAGGCTACATGACGTGTGTAACCTAAGCAAGATGGACTCAAGTTCCTGCATATCCATTAGGTTTTTTTTTTTTTTTTTTTTTTTTTTTTTTTCTTTTTTTTTACAATCATCTTTTATTAAATTTCCATTTTAACAAACAAAAAAGATGTGAGCAAGCCTTAACTCAGGCTTAATGTTGGTTTGTTGTTTCTTTTATAAAAGAATAAATATCAGCCTGTGCTGGTTAATGCTTAGAATATGTTGTATTTTCCTTTATTCTCATGAGCATCAGAAAATATAAAGAATACAAAATAGGTTAGAATTTTATCAGACAATCAAAGTTGACAAATGCTGATGCTGGTCTCAACAGTGCATACCAGGCCCACTGAGGAAAAAAGTGATTCATCAAATTTTAAAATGGAAGAGATTTGGGTCAACATGCTGAGTCACTGAGGTTTGTGTGTGGTGTTTTTCTCTCATCTCTACTTTCTTACTTTGTCCTGCTGCCTTTGCAGTTCTCCAGCATCAGTCTGTCTCTCTCTTGTGCTCTCTCTCTTGTGCTCTCGCTCCCTCTCTCTCTTGTTCTCTCTCTCTCTCTCTCTCTCTCTCTCTCTCTCTCTCTCTCTCTCTCTCTCTCTCTCTCTCTCGTGCCCTCTCTCTCTCTCGTGCTCGCTCTCTCTCTCTCTCTCTCTCTCTCCCTCTCTCCCTCTCCCTCTCGTGCTCTCTCTCTTGTGCTCTCGCTCCCTCTCTCTTGTGCTCTCTCTCTCTCTCTCTCTCTCTCTCATGCTCTCTCTCTCTCTCTCTCGTGCTCTCTCTCTCTTGTGCTCTCTCTCTCTCTCTCTCTCTCTCTCTCTCTCTCTCTCTCTCTCTCTCTCTCTCTCTCTCTCTCTCTCTCTCTCTCTCTCTCTCTCTCTCTCGTGCTCTCTCCTCTCCCCTTCCCTCTTCCCTTAAAGTGCTGCATTGCGTTCCCTAGTCAGAGACAGTTAGAGCCAGTCCCTGTATTCTTGAGTGTACAGAATATACCAGACCCAGATACCTGGGTTCAGCTGCAGGTAAGTGACCAAAGGAAGCTGCCCAAGAATGTTTACATAGGCTTTTGATGTTGAATTCATAGGAGATCCTTTTGTTTTATATGATTGTTTATCGTAATGAAAAAATATCCAGTGTAATATAATAATCAGGTTCACCTTTTATGATCGATTAAAAAGAAACATTATTTATAATACGTGGGTATTGAGGATCACCAAAGGACGTGTTCATAAACTAATTTAAAAGGGTCTTATTATTTATTAGGTGTGTAACGCCACTGTGGGGGAAACTCTGTGTGGACCTGTTTTCTTCACATCTGTGATTCCTTCGTTATGGGAAAGGAGAAGATCCATATTAATATAGTTGTGATTGGCCATGTCGATTCTGGGAAGTCCACCACCACTGGCCACCTCATTTATAAATGTGGGGGCATTGACAAGAGAACCATCGAAAAATTTGAAAAGGAAGCTGCGGAGGTAAGATTAAAATTGAGGTTTACTCTAACAGTTTCTTTGTTTTCTTTCATAAGTGTTACTCTTCCAATGAATTCTGAAAGCAAGGGATTTAAAAAAAATGGCAGAACAGTTTGAAGCCTTGGACTGAGTGAAACAAATAAGATGATTTCTGGGAGTTGTAGTCTTGGTTATGATTATTTACAGGACCTTAAGACACTTTTGTGACAATGTAAAGAATGTCTATGGTGTTTCCTGATGTGTTTACAGCATATTTGTCAGCACATGAACCTTACCATGTACTGTAAATATAGTGATGATTATTTTTAAGGTTATACATAGCTTTCAGATCTTTATTTAAAAATTTAGTTTTTATTTAAAGAGAGTTTTTGTTTAGACATCATTATTTTTGTTTCTCTTTAATAGCTTTTTAGTGAATATGTTGTTTAAAGATCATGTTCTCTCTGTTGTCCAGATGGGGAAAGGCTCATTTAAATATGCTTGGGTTCTGGACAAGTTAAAGGCAGAGCGAGAGAGAGGCATCACAATAGACATTTCTCTTTGGAAGTTTGAAACCTCTAAATACTACATCACCATCATCGATGCTCCAGGACACAGAGATTTCATCAAGAACATGATTACAGGGACTTCCCAGGTGAAGCAGTGTGGATAAAAGTCCAAGTTTGAGCCTTTGACATTGTTGTATTGTCAGTGAATAATCTCCACTGTATTGTCAGTGAACAATCTCAACAACAACAAAAATAAATAATAATGTATAGTTTGGAATAACTAAATATAGTGTTTCAAATATCAAATATTAGAAATTTTATATATTTTTTAAATGATGCAATGAGGAATGTTTTAAGAATGCAATGGACATGCTGATGGTTGCATCATCAAGATAAGATATAGTAATTATTTGTCTGATATCTGAAGTATATTTGATTTAAATCAATCAGGTGACTCTGAAGAATTAATGTAAAACTCCTCTGTGTCGGGAAGAGACGCATATGTAAAACATGCAAATTTGAAAAATAATAATAATAATCTCTTTCTTTCTTGTATCGTTTGTTTGTGGAGTAGCAAAGTGCATACGTAAAGGTTAAAATAACTCACATTTTGCTATTTTTGTATTTAAATATGCCATTAATACTACAAAGAATTTTTTTTAAATGTTTATATTGGACATTAATTTATTCAGTGACACTGAGCTTAAAAACTTTTTTTTGCTCTCTTTCAGGCAGATTGTGCTGTTCTTATTGTGGCAGCTGGGGTAGGCGAGTTTGAGGCAGGTATCTCTAAGAATGGACAGACCCGTGAACATGCCCTGCTTGCATACACGCTGGGTGTCAAGCAGCTGATTGTTGGCGTTAATAAAATGGACTCCACAGAACCATCTTACAGTGAAAAGCGCTATGATGAGATTGTTAAAGAGGTCAGTGCTTACATCAAGAAGATTGGATACAGCCCTGCCTCTGTACCCTTTGTCCCTATTTCTGGATGGCATGGGGACAACATGCTGGAACCTTCCACTAATGTAGGTTTTTGTGGCTCATGTACATACTTTATATTATAGATGATTTATTATGTGGGGGAATAAATGTGAATATGCAAACCCCTGTACTCCACAGATGACATGGTTTAAAGGCTGGAAACTCGAGAGAAAGGAACAGCATGCCACTGGAATAACTCTCCTTGAGGCCTTGGACACAATTATGCCTCCCACACGTCCCACTGACAAGCCTTTACGCCTTCCTCTGCAGGATGTTTACAAAATTGGAGGTCTGCATCTACTTAGATGATGTTGATGATGATATGGTACATACAGTTTATACCTAGTATTGACACCTCATAGTGGGTATGCAATAATATATTGTACATACACACACTTTTAGGTGTGTAAACTAGATATAATTATGCTCTAATTTTGCTTTGAATCCTAGAGAGCTTTAACGATTGTATCATTTCAGGGAGGTTTTCTTTGTCACAGTTGCTTCTAGCTAGCTCATTGGGGTTAAAATTTAATTTAAAATGTTTATATACCAAATTTATATTTCTTTAAAGATGCTTTGTGATCATGTCTGTTGTTAAAATCAATATAATAGAAATACATTTGAATTGAATTGAACAATTTTTGCAAAAAACAAAAGCAGAAATCTTCCAATGCAGACGTACAAAGCTGATAGAAAAATATCCCAGAAGATACTGAAGCTGTATTTATGACTATTCAACAAAATATTTTTTAAAGACTATTTCGTGTTAACTAAAACTAAAATAACTAAACTAAACTAAATAACTTAACTAAAATTTTAATTTGTTCTTACAAAATTGAAAAATTGAAAGCTGTTTAATACTTAAGCACAGCTTTGTATACTTGAAATAATCATAATACTTAAAAATATATAAGCATCGATGTCTGGCTATGAGTTGAATCACATTTTGGTGTTTTCTACACTATGCATCACAGAAACTCACAAACCCACTGTATTTTAAGATCTCAAAGCAAATGAGAGTATTTCTTTATGTTGCTTCAGAATGAACTGAGTATACTGTACTTGAGAATATTTTTTTCCTTTTATCGAACAGACTTGATCACTTCTATGACTGGTATTTCACACTATGTGTGAGTTTATAACAAATTCAGTGCTTTGTCATGTGCTAATACATGGTAGTCAAAAATGCCTTAATGGCTCAAGAGTGCACGCTTGATGTCTCTCTTATTGCATCCTTCCCTAGGCATTGGGACAGTACCTGTGGGCAGAGTGGAGACTGGCATCCTGCGTCCAGGCATGGTGGTGACCTTTGCCCCTGTCAATATCACCACGGAAGTGAAGTCTGTGGAAATGCACCATGAGTCCCTGAGTGAAGCGGTACCAGGTGATAATGTAGGATTCAATGTGAAGAATGTGTCGGTAAAGGACATTCGCAGGGGAAATGTGTGTGGAGATAGCCGGTCAGATCCACCCCAGGAAGCTTCAGGCTTTACAGCACAGGTCAGATAAACTTTTTAAAGAAAATTCTGTCAAATGGTAACGTCAGCACGTCATTAATTTTAATCAGCTTCAATGATAAGGTTATAATCTCTAGTCTCATTAACATTCTTCTATAAAAATGATCAGGATTGTTCTGAATACTAGGTCAGGTATTACGGTTCATTGACTGACACATAAGACACTAATGGTAGACACTTTGGCTATTGAATTGCATTTATGAAGGTCTTCTCATGACAACTGATATCAATTTCTGTTTTTGTACCACTGTTTCTTTCTTCGTCTTGTTTTTTTTTTTTATTAGGTTATCATTCTAAATCATCCAGGGCAAATCAGTGCAGGCTACTCCCCCGTACTCGACTGTCACACAGCTCACATCGCCTGCAAGTTTGCTGAACTGAGAGAGAAGATTGACCGCCGCTCAGGGAAGAAGCTGGAAGACAACCCCAAGTCACTGAAGTCTGGAGATGCTGCAATTGTGGACATGATTCCAGGAAAACCCATGTGTGTGGAGAGTTTTTCTCAGTACCCTCCTTTAGGTAAGTTTATACTTTTATAGCATTCACAGATAATTTTGTATTACATATTCATTAGTATTAATTTAAACCTTACTGACCTCTGGTCTAATATGAGTACACGGATGGTTAAAAATTGTATTTGGTAAATAGAAAATACCTGCAAATGTGAGAAATGTATTCATAACTTGGTGATATCTAATTGGCCAGCCAGTCTTGGTAAAGGAAAGATCTTATGGCTTATCATGCAATTATTTTACATATATTTTTGCTTATTTATGCAGTTATCTAATCATCCAATCATGTCAGAAGCACTATGCAGAAAATGTTTGATCTTGGTGACTTTAGCTTTGGCATGGTTATTGGTTCCAGTTGGTTTGGTTTGAGTATTTCGTAATCTGCTGATCTGGGATTTTCACAAACAACAGTCTCTAGAATTCTGTGACTGTGAAACATCTGTGGATGGAAACACCTTGTTGATAAGAGAGGGCAAATGGCCAGATTCAAGCTGCCACAAAGGAGATAGTAACTCCAGGAATCATTCTTTACTACAGTGGTGTGCAGTAAAGCATCAGAAAATCTAAGAGAAAATCAGAGTCTCTGCCCATGATAGCCTCAGATTCCTGTTCTTGGCTCAGAAGACTGGAACCCAATGTGGTCTGTTGCTGTAGTCCATCTCCTGCAATGTTCAGTGTCAAGAGACAATCCAAGTCAAGAGCCTCTCAACTAAAGAGAATCCTGTATTGTCATTTCAACCATATATAGCTGATGTAGTACACAGTGAAATGAAACAGCATTTCTCCAGGACCATGGTGCTACATAAAACAACACACACATTATGTGGAACAGTGTAACACAAAAGCAAACAGACAATACGAAACAATACAAGGCAAATACACAAAATAGCACTGACTAGTGTGCATACTGTATATTACAATGTACAATATACAACCAGAGCAATTGTAAACATTCAAACTTCTGTAGTAGCAGCAGTTTGATGAGGTATTGAAAATGCGGTGTGCAAAACAGCAATTAAGTGAGTGATTAGTGTAGTTCACACAGTTGGGTGTGAGTGTGTGTTCTGTATAGTTCAGTTCTGTCATTTGAGAAGACTGATGGCTTGAGGGAGGAAACTATTGCACAGTCTGTTTGTGAAGACACGAATGCTATGGTACCTGTTGGCTGCTGTTTGCTAAGTGGATGGCAGTGTGTGTTATGAATGTACGTAATGGAGGGAAGAGAGATGCCGATGATCTTCTCAGCTGTCCTCACTCTCCGGTGCAGTGTCTTGCGTTCTGAGATGGTGCATTTTCCAAACCAGACAGTGATGCAGCAGCTCAGGATGCTATCACTGGTCTCCCTATAAAACTTGTTCAGGATGGTTGGAGGAGGTGTGCTTTCCTCAGCCTTTGTAGGAAATAAAGGCACTGCTGTACTTTCTTGGTGATGGAGCTGATGTTGAATGACCAAGTTTTCTGCCAGATGAACACCAAGAAATTTGACATGGAAATTTCCATGGAAGATCCACTGAGGTTCAGCGGAGAGTGGTCGCTCTATGCTGTCCTGAAGTCAACAACCATCTCTTTAGTTTTGTCAGTGTTTTGATACAGGCTGTTGGCTCTACACCTCTCTTAACTCAGTTAGCTGTTGCACCTCCTCTCTGTATGCTGACTCGTCTTTCTTATTTATGAGACCCACCACGGGTGGCCTCAGCAAACTTGATGATGTGGTTTGAGCTGTGCATTGCTACACAGTCGTGAGTCAGCAGAGTGAACAGTACTGGACTGAGCACACAGCCATGAGGTGCCCCAGTGCTCAGCATGGTGGTGCTGGAGATGTTCCTGATCCGGACTAACTAAGGTCTCCCTGTCAGGAAGTGCAGGAACCAGTTGCAGAGGGAGGAGTTCAAGCCCAGCAGGCTCAATTTCTAAGTCAGGTGCTGAGGGACGATTGTGTTGAAACTGAAGTCTATGAACAGCATTTTTACTTATGTATCTGTATTGTCCAGGTGGGTGGGGGCCAGATAAAGGGTTGTGGCAATGACATCCTCCATGGAGCTGTTTGGGCAATACACAAATTGCAGGGGGACAGTAAAGTTAGAATCTGTGTCATGATGGGCCTTATGACAAGCCTCTCGAAGCACTTTATCACGATGGGTTTTGGTGCGACAGGATGATTGTTATTGAGGCAGGACACTGTAGACTTCTTTGGCATGGGGATGATGGTGGTTGACTTGAGGCACGTAGGAACTATGGCGCTACTCAGGTAAATATTGAAGATGACAGTGAAGACATCTGCTAGATGTTCTAAACATTCCCTGAGCACTCTACTAGGAATGTGGTCTCGTCCAACAGACTTCCCTAGGTTAACTCTACCTAGAGTTTTTCAGAACCGTTTTAAGGAGTCTGATGAGTGGTCTGTATGCTGGAATTAGCATAATAGAAATGTGGTCTGAGTAGCCGAGATGAAACACCATGTTGTGTGTTCTCAGAGACTTTTCTGCTCACCATGCTTGTAAATCTAACTCAATTATGAATTATAAAATTGGGCTAATATGTCGTTTCCTTTGATCTCTTTCATCAGCAAGGTGTTTCATAGGACATCATCTGGTTTTCCCCCGCATCATTATGTGTAAACACTAGTGACCTTTATGTGTGAAATTACCAGGAGATCAGTAGTTTCTGAAATACTCAACCCATTCTATCTGGCACCAACAACCATGCCCCTGATCTGATGTTTGATGTGAACAGTAACTGAAGCTCTTGACCTGTACCTGCATGATTTTATGCATTGCACTGCTACTGATTGACTGATTGGGTAACTGCATAAATGAGCAGGTGTACAAATATTTCTATTAAAGTGGGTGGTAAATGTATATATACATTTCATTATTCCCAAGAAAACCAAAGATTACAACACAGATTTTCAAGAAATCATGTTTTCATGTTTTTGTCATGACCTGATGTCATCACCTCTCAGAGGAGAAACAACTATAGGATTAATGTTTTAATGTTGTATTCTGTGAGTATAATGTTGTTGCCTGGGTCTGTTTACAGGACGCTTTGCAGTGCGAGATATGAGACAAACCGTTGCTGTTGGGGTCATCAAGAATGTAGAAAAGAAAATTGGTGGGAGCTGCAAAATCACTAAATCAGCCCAAAAAGCTCAGAAGGCTGGCAAATGAATGCTGTTGTTCCCTTTGGTCCCCATAGTATATCTGGGCATGCTCACCTGGCCTATTGCACTTCAGTCTCATTCTACATCACTGGATGATAGTCATCTGACTGTGAATGGCAGAAAATAGTTATTGATTGTTTACCATGGCTTTGTTGTAATTTAAGCTCTGAACCCTAAGTCTATATAACTTGACTATAATATGTATTATAATACAGATGGTATGTATATGTAAATGTGTATAATATTCATACATATTAGAAAGTTTCTATTTGAGGTTTGGGCTGCAGTCATAAAATGAGAGAGGTGATCTTGAGGGTGAAAATGAGTGATGCATGGATTTATACAAAACTGTGGATGCCACTTGGCTTTGGAGAAATAAAAAAAGGTTGCTTGAAATTTTATATTTGTTCTACCCTGTAGTTTAAAAGGACTTGTTATGACACAATTTATTTGCATTGCATGAGGAGAATGTCATAACCTAGGATTAAGTGAATAATACATTAGAGGATAAGTGCATTTGTGAATAAGTGCAGTGTCTCCTTTTTCTAATAATGAAATCTACTCTAAATAGCTTAATTTCAAGAAATCTTTTAAACACACTTCATGCATTAATAACACTTTTGCTGTACTGCCATTTTGAATCAAATAATTCTATTCAACAGATTTCTAAATTAAAAAATTATTCTCTGCTCCAATCAAAGAAGACTCACTAATAGCAAGATAAGCCATTAGTCACATACAACTGGTTTCTCTAATAGCCTGTCTATGGTTCACAGACTTTTTCAAGCAAATGCATGTTAGTAGAGCACTGATTAGTAGATAACCACTGATCCACTGATTAGGAGATGTTGAAAATTAAGAACATGTGTCTGCAAACTAAGTCAAGTGGGCTTGGAATGCTTTCAAGAAAAAGAGACTCTGGCATTTAACCAAAAGGGACTAATGGGTGCTATTTTGACCAGATAAAGTCAATGACAGAGTAAAATGAGTATAGCAACTATTTTTTTTTTTTTTTTATAGTGCTTTTAACAATGGTCATTGTCTGAAAGCAGCTTTATAGGAATATAACAATTAAGAATATAAATTACATTATAATTATCTGAAATGAGCAAAGCTGAGGCAACAGTGGCAAGTAAAATCTCCCTGAGATTATGTGAGGAAGAATCCTTATGAGGAAACAGACTCAAAAGGGAACCCATCCTCATCAGGGTAATACAGGATAGAGTGATTAAATAATGTCCTTTCTACAACTGTATATAGTTAGTGGCATTGTGCAACCAGGAACATTTGATCAATATATAAGTATGAGCATCTGTGTAATTTCTGAAGACATTATAGATTTAACAAATTCCTTCCTGCCATAGACATCAAATGTTTGATGATGGAGCGCACAGCCATTCAGAGCTACAGCAGAATAAAGCCACTGCCATGGGCTCCAGTTGGTTCTGTCCACAATAGCAGTCCATCCTGCGGGGCCTTCTTCAGCAGTGAGCACCTCCAGGGTATCAGGATGGATCAGGCAGGTCTGGAGAAAAGGAACAGTAATACATCTTTATTTCTAATACATTTTAAAAATTATACATATCTAGAAACATTCTTAAAAATGTAAACAATTTAGTAAAAAAGATTATAGATGTCTTCAGAATGATGAACAAGGTAATACAATAGATATTCAAAGAACACACCCCTCTTCAATAAAGCAGATTTGATAATAAATAAGATGCAAGATCTTTTTCCATATTTAATGCGATATAGCAACCAACAAAATTCAAGTTAAAAACAAACAGAAATGTCTGTGGGTACACAACCCTTAAATAGTACTGATAAAGAACCTTTAGTAATAGAGTACTTCCTCAAAATAGATTAGTATTTGGTGATTAGTATTAGCGAACCATGAGTCCATGATCTTTACTACATCCCCATTCCCAGCTGAAGAGAAGCAGTCCAGTAGCATGAAGCTGCCACCAACCACCAAGATTTGTTAGTTTTGTTTTTTTTTTGTGAGAGAAGGCTTCTAACTAGTCACTGTATCCCACAGACCATCATTATAAACAATATAACAGATTGCTGTGACATGCAGGTAGTAATCAGCACTTGGCAAATATTTATGGACCATCTTTAATTTTACTATATTTCTCTTGGTTGCCTTCCATCATGATTTCTTTTGCTTTTGTTAATTCCTGTTTTGTAGATATGTCACTGTGGTCTCCAATTTTCTCCTCTTGATGACGGTCTTCACTGTTTTACATGGTACATCTAGTGTTCTGAAAAATATGAGAGGGTTTTGTACCCCTCTCTTGATCAATACCTTACATCACTGAGATCATGTACATGTTTTATAAGATTTTTGCAGAAGGTGTCTTCAGCAGCAACTAAGTAGATATTTAAAAAAAACTTAATCAGAATCACTGCATTGATGATAGTTGTGTACTAATTGCTTTTAAACATGAGTTGGAATTATGTAAAAATACCCTATTATAATGAGGCACAATCACATGCCACATTATAATATGGCATAATCATTAATATATTAATTTACATTTAGGAATAAACTCAATAAAACATGCTCTATAAGAAAGAATATAAATGTGCACAAACATTGTGCAGGGCAGTGGCCCAAAACATGAGCAAGAGCACAAGAGAAAATCACTTTTAATCTGAGAGACCTCACTGACATGTACCCAGTGAAGCATATACAGTGACATCTAAGAATAAAAGACCAGAGCATAATCTTATAGAACACTGTTTTTAAATGTTAAAAGATATTAATGTTTGCTAAATGATGCTGTATTCTACATGCTAGTACTACAGTAAGAATGGAAGAGAAATGGATGGAGAATAATGCAAAACACATAGAGATAAAATTACTGGCCTCTTATTAGGGTATCTTTCTATATTCAATAAGGAGGATCAGTGTCAGTTATGAAAGTAATCCAGCATCAAGCAGTGATGTTTGTGTATGCAGCTGTATATGGAAAATGATATAAAAAATCTGTAATGATGCACATTTTATTATTCTGTTTTGTTTATTTTTCTTAGACAAAAATGTATCAAGAGTAACTCCTCCTAGGGATTTCAAGCCACATGCCGGATATGTCATGGACCCTGGTCTGAAGTTTGTTGGTCTTACTTTTCTAAGAGATCTGAGTACCGGTACTCATGGTACCGGGTCTCAAATTGGCCTTTTTTTTTCCAGAGACACCCATTATAAAATTTTTATTTTTATAACTCTGCAAGCTTTTGAGGATCTATACCAAACTCAGCCAGCTTCTTTAGGGAGATACTCTGGTCAGGGTTTTAAATTCCCGCAGCCCTGCCCCCAAAGTACATATTGTTAAATCATTTAGACTGTGCTGTCATGTCTGTTATTGATAAAGCTACATGTCTATCCATCCATTTTCTCTACCGCGTATACTTAGCCTGGAGTCTATTCTAGGGGACTCATGGTACAAGGCAATGGACACCATGGACAGAGTGCCAACCAATCACAGGACACAATCCCACACACCCTGGAC
Organism: Tachysurus vachellii; assembly: GCF_030014155.1. Lineage (NCBI taxonomy): Eukaryota > Metazoa > Chordata > Actinopteri > Siluriformes > Bagridae > Tachysurus > Tachysurus vachellii. The sequence continues at coordinate 12,877,786 of NC_083478.1, read as the reverse complement.
AATTTAGAGATATTTATATTAAACTTTATTTTTAATAATGTCTGGGTAGTTTTATTAAATAACAGTTAACAAATATTTGTCATTTCCAGACGTTGTCACTTACTACTTCTGCGAGTAGACTGTTTTTTGATGTGTATTTATACATTTATCCTTCCAATAAATGACAGAAATTTGTCTAATTTGCGCACACACACACACACACACACACACTTCTGGTATAACTGATATCAATGCAATACGTGTAATGCATAATCCATTTAAACTGATTTCCTCTCTACGGCCACCAGGGGTCAGTATTGCACCTAGAATGTTGAAGCAGTCCTCCACACATTAAACGACATTTCATGAAACTTTTTATTCTTAAATTTGTGCAGGTGAATACGCTTCAGTTCAGATCAACTTTTCAATAGGATACAAATTCGAGTTAGAGATTGCAAAACATTACCTTTCAATCCTTTATCTGTATTTACTTGTCTTTACTTGCTGATTTCTGTATTTACTTGTCTACTTTCTCATACTGGACATTTGACATTTTTATTTGTAAGTTTTTTTTTTTACCTTATGTGCACGTGGTTAGGTGGTATGGGGGTGGCGGTGTACTGTGTTTATAATAATCTAATTTCTCTGTATGTTGGTACTGGTTGTGTAAATTTCCTCCATGATCAAAAAGCATCCATCCATCCATCCATCCATCCATCTATCTATCTATCTCGGAAACTGGATATGGTTGCTGGCACACTACCATCACAGAAGGGGTTTTGATCTCATGCTGGACCAGCTGCGTGTGGCCGGGTAGGGGAGAGAAGTCATTGGAGAACTGTTCAATCAGTTCAGTCAGGTCCTGGGGTTGAGATGGTGTGAGATCAACATCCTTCCACACCAGGGCACGCTCCTGGGGATCTGTAAGTGCAGAGGTGAAAACAGACACTTCAGGCACATGAGCCATCCTTTTTAGAAGATTAATATGGTATAGCTGTGTGTCTACTTGCTTACTGGGCTGTTGCAGGTGGTAGTTGACCTCACCGACCCTCTCGAGGACTGTGTAGTGTCCATGCCACCTTTCCAAAAACTTGCAGTCCGCATTAGGGATCAGGAGTAGGACCAGGACCCAACAGTGCTTCAGACAGTCGTCCTCTTTCTGCTCCCTCCCAAAGCTTCCCTCCTGGGTGGCCTGTTAAAAAGACAGAAGATACTGGTGGTATCTTCTAATACTAGATACTAATACTTCATAATATTAGTGGTATTATGGGGCTCTTCTGGGGAAGAGGCATCGGCGTCTCTGTCACCCGTGGTGAGGCATGCCTTCCGCACTTGAGCCCCGGACTTCTGGCGGGTCATGCCTTTAACGGGGGTTGTATGGCTTCTTTGAATCCCCGGCCAGTCATAACCTAGCAGGAGCAGCAATATTTCAATGTTAAACAGTTTAAGGTTTCAAACAGGATAGAAACAAATCAGAAACCAGTAACATTGTATTAATATCAAGGATCTAATTATAAATAAAACTCATCCAAGTTCTAAATATTTACAGTTAGATGCATTCTTTAAAACAAAGTCTTCCAGGTCTTTGAGAGGTAAAGGAAGTGGATGTGTTTAAATCTGGTGATTGGAAAAGTGATGAGAGATGCTGAATTCCATCAAACTACACTTATAATTTTAGCAGCATGTGTGATAATGTTCCTACAGTATATAGAAAACGGGAATTTCACCATGAACGAATTTTGCACCTTGAAGTATTCTTTATCCTGTGAAATGGCTGTTATATTTTCTGGCTGTTTTATTACCATGCAAAGTAATCGTTGCACATAATGATTTGTTTGAGATGGCTGCCTGCATCTTACAGCTGGCAGCAGACATATTGGTTAAAGGTATGCTCTTCATTAACATAAATCTGTCCAGATGTACTAAATATGGTGAAAGTTGACCATATTATTGTTTTCATTGCTCAGAGGTAGAGAATCTATGCTCTTTACATATTCTGCATGTTAATGCAATAGTTTTTGATATTTTAGTTTCCAAAATGCCAGCACCTCCATGTTTTATGAGGCTTACAACAAGTAGTTTTTGTTGAGACTGGGTGTTAGTAGTGGTCATTAAAATTTTGAGTTGTACATTTGGGATATTTAGCAGCTATCCAGTAACTGTCTGTTGAAACCCTGTCAGTGACCTGTGACTTGCAGCCACTTTCATTTGCGGATCCCGAGTGACATGACTTTTGAGACTTTACCCATGAAACGCTAAGCAATTTTACATTAAGCGCTCATAAGATATACGTAAATAAGCGCGGACTAAATAATTTCCAGAATCTAAATGTGCCATGAGCTGTCTTTGTAGTTGCAATACATGACAATACACCTGTACACACTGAGTTTTCATCCAAGCAGATTTTAACCAAAAACATTGTGGTTATCAGAATCAGAATCAGGTTTATTGGCCAAGTGTGTTGACACACACAAGGAATTTGGTTCCAGCTGTTTGTGACTCTCAAAAGTACACACATAAAAAACACTATACTATACAAACTATACAAGACAATGCAGACGATGAGATACAATATAGAGAGAATGAGTATTAAATATGAATATAGAATCTGAACGATTGGTTATGTACATAAAGTGTGGGAGTGCAAATAACAATATTGTGCAATATTATGCTTTTTTGTACAATATATAGCAGCAGTAGTGTGTGTAATACAAATGATGTGATGACTGACAGTCCTGATCATGCAGTACTTATAGATATGAAGCAGTTAATGTAATTATGGTGAGTTGTTGATCAGTGTGATTGCCTGGGGAAAGAAACTGTTCCTGTGTCTGGCAGTTTTAGTAAGCAAAGTTCTGTAGCGACTGCCAGAAGGGAGGAGCTGAAAGAGGTTGTGTCCAAGGTGCGAAGGGTCAGTGGTGATTTTTCCTGCCGGTTTCTGGTTCTTGTGTTGTACAAGTCCTGGGGAGTGGGCAGGGGGGCACCACTTATTTTTTCTGCTGTTTTTACTGTGCGTTGCAGTCTGTTTCTGTCCTGTTATCTCATACCTTGTGACTTACTTTTGTTTTCAAAAAAATGAGATGGGGTAAAGATTCACTATGGAAGAAATCCAGAAAGAAAGCAGAGGCTGTAAAAGATAACAAAAGATAACAGAATGAATTGTTTTCAGAAATGGGAGAAATCCCGTGATAATTGTACCATGCCACACTTTGAAGGGGAATACTTTAATAAGTACAAAAAATGAAATACAAATTACCCCTGTATGGTAATATCCTTCATTGCTTTGAGAGTTTGAACTCTCATGAAGTTTGATTTTTAAACAACCCTAGATCATATACTGTTGTACTCAAAAGTTTGCATACCCTGAAAGAAGTTGTTAAACATTGCCATTTATTTGGAAAATATGATTTGAAAAAAGAATATGAAAAATCTTTTTCTATTTAAGGATAGTGGTTACGTGAAGTCATTAATTATCACATAGTTGTTTGACTGAAATCACAAACAACCCTGATCAAAAGTTTACATATCCTTGAATGTTTGGGCACATTATAAGCACACAGGTTGGCACAAAGTGGTTTAAATGGCTATTAAAGGGAGGTTTTCACACCTGTGACTCAGTGTAATTGTAATTAGATTCTGTGCATAAATACTCAGTGGCTTTCTCAGCTCATAAGGTGATGCATTGACTTGGCTGGATACTGCACCATGGGGAAGACAAAAGAACTGCCATTGGACTGGTGTAATAGGGTAGTTGAACTTTATAAAGCAGGAAAAGGATAAAAACAAAAAGCCAGTCTAGTGTCTACTGTATCTATGGCTAAAGGCTGAAAACTGTGCTCTTTATAGGCATACACTAAAAATATAGCATGAATATTGAACCCTTTGTTGTTTTTCAATGACTGAAATATGATTCATGCAAAAAAAGTAGATTTGCCATGCACATAACCCATGTGAGGCACATTCAATAAAAAGGGAATGAAGTGAAGGTGGTGCCACATGCATAATGTGCCCTGTGTAAAATAGGCTTATGAGCTTACCACGTCTGGCATAAAATGAGCTTAACGTTACAAATCAAACTCTCTTCAAGCATATGGATTAACACAAATTCTAATTGCTTATTTTGCTTGCAATAATGCACAGCATAAAGGATTGACTGTCATAAACTGATAAATAAAAAAGTTGAAAGAATTGCTGAATACAGGCCATTTCATGTGATTGTTTTGAGAAATCATGATTAACATTGTAGACTTCTGCTAATTTCTCATCTTGTGTGTTTGTATGACTCTTTTATAAATAACTTACTAGAACTAGATCTTTTTTCCTGTTTTGTGATACTCCTGAATGTTCTAGATAACCTTATGCTATTGATAATATAGGAAGTAGGCTACAAACAGGTAAAAATAATAATTAGGTAAACAATTAGTGAAAAAAATGGACAGAATCAAATCAAATCAAAAATCAAATGATTTGTGATTTGCGACCACACAGCCACCATACAATTTCTAAATACCTTCAACTTCAATAAAAAAAGTATGCCCAATCGACAAGATTATAGTTTAAAATAAATGTTGCTTAGTAGTTCCTTCAGTAGTTTATAATAGCATTTACTATCATTTTAAAAGGTGCCAAACATTTTTCTTTTAACTGTAATTTTAACTAAAAATGTACAGCTACTGGCTCCTTCACAATAAAAGGGTTATAAAATGACAGTCATTTAAGCATTTAAAATTTTTGAAAAAATTGTTTTGATGTTTAACAATTGTGCTTGATGTTCTCTGTTCTGCACTGTGTAGAAAGGCACTTATTGCTTCTTTAAACTAAGCTCTAAATGATTTTCAGATTCTTAAAGGTTGTTAATGGTAGTTGGCATTTTCCTATTGTATAAATGGTGGTGAAAGTCTTAAACAGTCCATTTTAAAGCAAGTGGAATAATTGTGCTGAGAAAATCTGTGCATAAATAAAATGGTCACAGCCGCAATGTATGGAACTCAAACAATCTGAAATTTCCTCGTAAATCTAGTTGTCTATATAGTATGTTTTCATTAAAAGCTATAAATAAAAAAGAATTTTAAAGGTATGCTCTTGACAAGAAGTAACAGCTAATTATAAATCTTATAGAGCTAATCATAAACCTTAAATATGAAATACAATTGCTGTTAACTGGTGAACCCCACCTCATTACACCTCACCAAAAATGCATCCAATGATATTATTATTATTTCATGAGTGATATAATGTCACTCAAATTCAGTATCTGTTTATTTCATTCTAATTCCATACTGCTTTTGCTCATTTAGTAAAAGTTCTTTAATTAAGTTAATGGCATGGTTGTAATTGCTCCCTGTAATCGTCTTCAATTGCAAACTCCACTGGAGACAAATAGAAACACTACCTGAGATAGAACTAAGATTAGATTTGGGTTTGTCGTGAATTGGCAAGGATAAGAAAACAATTTGGCTTGAGATGGTATCGGTGACTAATGCTTCATATGTTCAGTGTTGCACACTGCAGAGTGCAAGACAAGATGCATGATCAAAATACTGGACACTAAACACAAATCAACAGACTCCAGATACAAATTACTGTTTTAAAAAGTCCTTACATAAAATGTATAGAAATGTGCCATGTCCTCATTTTATGGGTGTGGCCTAAATATGCCTTTATAAAATGTTGCTACAGATATTTATATATTGATGCATTCTATGATTTAAATAATGATTAGTTAAATAAGGATAAGATTTGAATTTCAGTCCTTCCACCTTTCATTACTATAAACAGTTGAGACACCTCTGAAACACTTGCTCATTAATGAGTCTTCTTAAATGTAGGATTAAATTTTAATGACAATGTTTTTTGCACTTATGGCCAAATTTTATAATGCCAGTCGAGGTGTTTTTGTTTAGCACCTTCAATGCAGGACTTAAATTATACTGTAGTGTGTGGGTGACTAAATAAAAACAGTGTGAAGCCTTAGTGTACACTGAATGGAAGAATAACCTAAGAAATGATTATCATAAATTATTTACGATAACCATATAAAATGCACAAGTTGTAAAATAGGGAAACTGATTTGAACAGACAGTCCATGTGAGAGATGTGACCAGACTAGGCAGGTTGTGTCAGTGGTGGGAATATGAGCCCTAGGTCATGCAACATTCTTGTTTTTTCTTTGGTGTACTGCATATGCTGACATTTACAGGATGTAATTGGCTGCGGGGTGGAAAAGGACCTTGATGACCTGAGAAACCTTTTGTCTTTGTTCACACACCTGATCTTAAGTGGATTGGAAGCAAAACAGCAACTCTGCTGTCAAGCTGGAGTTCGGAACATCTTACTGCCTCTTCTCAAGCAATCAACACATTTAATAGAATCTCCAGCCAAGGAGAATGAGAAGAATGTCAAAAAGCTACAATCATAGGCATCTTTATTTTGTGAAAAAGATTTTACCTTAAATTCATTTATTTACATTTCTTAAAGCATTTTCACTACCACAAAAATACAAAATGAGACTGTGAATGGGGTCATAATGAGACAGAGGCAGTTGGATACACTTGCAAGAATTCGTTATTAAAACAAACGAGACTGGCAGACAAAAAATGTTGCTAAAAAAACAAAAAAAGGTGATAATCAACAGAAAGTATGAAACCATAGAAGCAACACAAGAAAATAGCACTCAGAAAGTCAAAAGACTGGCAACACCATGGAAAGAGTGTAAGTAGTATGATTTATATGCAGAGGGTTAATGAATATAATAGGTGCTGTAATGAGGCGTCATAAGGCTGAGGATCCATTTGCAGCATTTTTAATGAAATCACACACAAAGTCAGACAAGCAGGGTCAGAGCAGGCAAACACGGATATCAGAGGGCAGACAGAAACGGCAACGGTAAACAGGCAGAAGGTCGGGGCAGGCAGCAAACAATCAGAAAGGTCAATAATCAGAAACAGAGTTGAAATCGGAAAATCAGAAAACAGAAACGCTCAGAATGACTGTAGTAACAAGTCGAGACTTCGCACCGGTGTGGAGTTCTAGTGCAGCTTAAGTAGCGAGCGGTGATGAGGAACAGGTGGCGGTGTAATCAGTGTGGGTGATGGATGTTGGGGAGTGTAGTCCGGAAGCAAGTTAATACTCCGGAGATGCTTCTCTGTGCTGACGTTCAGGCTGTGTGTGTGGTGCGCTGACCGTGACAGAGCCCCCCCTGCGAGCGGCTCCCGATGCGAGGGCGTTTGCTGCGCCGGGGTCGTCCTTGTGAACGGGGAGCCGGCTTGTCAGGATGCCGCTGATGGAAGTCGGCGGAGAGCGAGGGGTCCAGGATGTCCCCTGCTTTCACCCACGAGCTTTCTTCCGGGCCGAATCCCTCCCAATCGACCAGATACTCCAGGTGTCCTCCCCGGAGTCTGGAGTCAAGTAGTTCGCGGACTTGATATACCTCCACGCCATAGATTAGCAGTGGCGGTTGTTCGGACGGATCAGTGGTGCTTTCAGGGTTTTCTCTCAGCTCATCGGCAGCTTCAGCAGCAAGAAATGAAAGGTTGGTGAGATGCGGTAAGTTGGGGGCAGCGCGAGACGGTACGAGACTGGGTTGATCTGTCGGAGGATAACATTTGGTCTGTCCATTGGACTGTGGGTGGTACCCCGAGGTAAGGCTGATGTTGATGTTTAGCTGCCTGAAGAATTCCGTCCAGACTTGGGAGGTGAACTGGGGACCCCTGTCCAAGACGATGTCTTCGGGCAGGCCATAGAAGCGGATAACGCAATTGCACAGAGCTTCTGCCTTCTCGAAGGCCGTGGGGAGCTTGGTTAGAGGGATTAGGCGGCAGGCCTTCGAGAAACGGTCGATGACGGTTAGAATCACCGTATGGTTATTAGATCGGGGCAAGTCGGTGATGAAATTTAGTGCGATATGAGACCAGGGTCATTGTGGCACGGGCAGAGGTTGTAACAGCCCTGCGGGGCATTGATGAGAGGCTTTCGAGGTGTGGCACACCGCGCAGCTTCGGACAACCTCACGCGTGTCCGAAGCCAGCGATGGCCACCAAAACTGATTTTGGACCAGGTGGGTTGTTCCTGCGATGCCGGGGTGGCCGGAGGCAGGGCTGGCATGCAGGAGTTCCAGGAGGGGCGTGCGCAGGTTCTCGGGTACGTACTTCTTGGTAGATGGGCATTCGATTGGCGGTGGTGTTTGTGTGTTGACCTGGGAGATCTCGGTCAGGATATCCCACTGAATGGGAGCGAGGATGCGAGTTTCGGGGATGATGGGCTCAGTGGGCGTGTTCTGGTCCGTCTCCCGGTGCACATGTGACAGGGCGTCGGCTTTGGTGTTCTTGCTTCCTGATCTGTAGGTTACTGTAAACTGAAAACAAGTAAAAAAAAACATGGCCCACCGAGCCTGGTGTGTTTGGTGGCGCGCAGGTATTCGAGGTTTCGGTGGTCGGTGAGAACGATGAATGGGTGCTGCGTACCTTCCAGCCAGTGCCGCCACTCCTCGAATGCTGCTTTTATGGCTAACAGCTCGCGGTCTCCCAGGTCATAATTCCGCTCCATTGGTGACAATTTGCGAGAGAAATATGCGCACAGGAACATCTTGTTGGTTGGTCCCTGGCTTTGAGATAATATCACTCCGATCCCCTTGCTGGAAGCGTCCACCTCTACTACGAATGGCCGGTTCGGGTCAGGGTGGTGGAGAATCGGTGCCGAGTTGAAGCTTTCTTTTAGTCGTCGGAATGCGGAGCACGCCTCCGGTGACCAAGTGAGGCGGGCCGGTGCTTTCTTAGTCATAGAGGTGAGGGGCGCAGCGATTGTGTGGAATCCACGGATGAAACGGAGGTAGAAGTTGGCGAATCCTAAAAAGCGTTGTAGCTCTTTGATGGTTCGCTGCCTGCACCTTTGCGTAATCCATGGCGACCCCCTCGGCCGAGATGATGTAGCCCAGGAAGGCTGTCGAGGTCTGGTGAAACTCACATTTGTCCACCTTGGCGTATAAATGATGCTGAAATAGACGTTGCAGTAACACCCTCACGTGTTGGACGTGCTCCTTCATGTTCTCGGAATAGACGAGGATGTCGTCGATATAGACGATTACCCAGCGGTCTAGCATGTCACCGAATACGTCGTTAATGAAAGACTGAAAGACCACCGGATTGTTAGAAAGGCCGAACGGCATGACCAAATACTCGTAGTGGCCCGATTGGGTCGAGAAGGCGGTCTTCCACTCGTACCCCTCTCTGATGCGGATAAGGTTATAGGCGCAGCGGAGGTCTAGTTTAGTGAAATACTGCGCACGGCAGAGTTGTTCCAGGGCTGATGGTACGAGTGGAAGGGGTACCGAAACTTCACTGTATTATCGTTAAGGGCTCGTTAGTCGATGCACGGCCGAAGACCCCCATCTTTTTTCTTGACAAAGAAGAAACCTGAAGACACTGGAGACACGGAGGGCCGGATGAACCCCTTCTTCAGCTCCTCCTCGATGTATTCATTCATGGCCGCTGATTTCAGCTGTGAGAGGGGAAAGATTCTCCCTCTATGCGGTGTCGCTCCTGTCAGGAGTTTGATGGCACAGTCGCAGGGGCGGTGTGGAGGTAGTTCAGAGGCCTTGTCCTTGCTGAACGCCTCTGCGAGGTCCTGGTACTCAGATGGGAGTTTGGGGATATCGGAGGTGGAAGGCGGGGTGTTTGTGGTGTTGAGTTGGAGCGGCTCCTCCGTGGCTCGGTGGTGTGAGGTACACGCCCTGCCCCAGCTCGAGATTGACAGATCGGGCCAGGAGATGACTGGATTATGGAGCCTGAGCCAAGGTAATCCGAGGATGAAGGTGTGTCGGGGAGAATGGATGATGTGAAAGGAGATGCGCTCGTGATGGTGGTCCCCCACTTGTAGGCTGAGGTCCCTGGTGAGACGTGTGATGCGTCCCTATCCAAGCGGCCACCCGTCTATCGCCTCCACTGCTAAAGGGGAAACACAGGGAATTGGATTCTTGGAATTGGATATGGATTTGAGCAAATTTCCAAGACATAAAATTCCCTGCTGCGCCCGAGTCAATAAGAGCGAATAGTTTAATTCTCTCTCCTCGCACCTCAAGTTGTACGCTGATCTGGGCGCAGTTCTGTGATTGAGGGATGACAGAATCGCAACTCACCGGGTTATTTCGCCTGTCAGGTGGTCTGGTCGGGCAGGTTGGCCGTGTTCCCCGCAGTAGAGACAGAGCCGTTGGCGGAAGCGGCGCGCTCGCTCTTTGGGCATGAGGTGCGAAAAGTCAATTAGCATATGCTCGGGATTCTCGGAGCGCTCAGAGCGTGCGGCAGAGTGTGCGGGGGTTCGACGGGAGCTCATCAAGTTGTCAAGTTGGATAGAAAGATCCACAAACTCGGCTAGGCTCCTCCCCTCATCTCGGCAGGCGAGTTCGGATTGTAGGTCTGGATTTAAGCCCTTGCGGTATAGTAGTCTCAAGGGGCGTTCCTCCCCCTGAGACTAGTGCGAAAGGTCAGCGCGTATTCGAGTTAGTGAGTTAACTCGAGTTAGCACTCGAAGCGAGTTAGTACTCCGGAGACGCTTCTCTGCGCTTCAGGAGTCAGGTGGGTTGGAGTATATTGCAAAGTCCAGACTGGAGAGGGAATGCACTCTGGAGTTGTTGTTGCTGCCATAGTGGTGTTTGGATGTGACAGGACATCACTGCGCAAACTCCACTATCCCACCTCTGACACTAATCTCTAGGGGTGATGTGTAATAGCCATATTGAATGAAACCCTGATATAGGAAAAGGGGTGCTTAGGGTGAAGGCAGTGGAATTCTTCAGTGGAGAGTGGCCGTGGAGAGTTACTGTAGGTAAATACAGTGGTGTGAAAAAGTGTTTGTCCCTTTCTCAATTTTTTTATTTTTTTGCATGTTTGTCACAGTTTAATGTTTCAGATCATCAAGCAAATTTAAATATTAGTAAAAGATAACACAAGTAAACACAACATGCCGTTTTAAAATACGTTTTTACCTTTTAAATAGGTTTTTATTATTAAGGGAAAACAAAATCCAGTACCACTATATTGAGAGTGGGGCCATTCCTCAAGGCTGTTTTCTTCCCAGTGTTAGAGGTATTGCAACTGAACCCACCCCACCATTAAGGGTACAACCAAGGGGTGAACTCTGAAGGTATGTGCCATGTATGTGTCTGCAGTTCTTCTTACATGTGAAGAGGACTACACTCCTTGTGTTTTCTGTATTTGGGTGTTGTTATCGGGCCAGGTTTCCTTCTGAGTCTGGTTCTTTTTCTTTTTCCTCAGGGAGTTTTTCGTTGCCATCGTCGCATCTGATTTCCTTATTAGGGATAGAGGTTAGGGATTTATAGTAACTTGATTTTTAACATTTTTTATTCTGTTTCTGTACTATTGTAAAACTGATTTGAGACAACGTGAATTGTTAAAAGTGCTATACAAATAAATTTAATTTAATTCTTATAAGTATGTGATGGACCTGGGTACTTGAAGTTATTGCGTCAGGTTTGTGGCCATAATATTTTCTGCACCAAAGTTGATAGAGCCTGTAAAGAATAAAAAGTAAGCATGCCTGTTGATAAGTACAGGTTCAAGAATTTTTCATTTGCTAACAGAAAATGGAAGAAGGTTTGCCTTTGGTGTTATGCTATTGAGAAGGACATATTTGGAATATATTTCCACTACATCAACAAAGACTTAATCTTCTCCTCCTTTATGGCTATACACCAGTGGAGAATCTGCATGGATCCTTGTTACCTGATATAAGCAACCTTCCAGGTAGGAAGCAACCAATTCCCGAGGTGATATACAAAATCCAAGACTCCTGAGGGTGGATAAGAAAGTCTTGTGGTTGACCTCATCATGCCACCAAAAGCTCAAGGAGGAAGAGGATAGATGACAGCTTGGCTGATCCAGAAGTGTGTAGTTTCTCAAAGACAGCAAAAAGGGTACATTATGCAGTCAAGATATTTTAAAATAAAAAACAGAAATTATTCCAGTTTGTAGTTACTGACGTCTGATGGATCCAGAGCAGTTTTTTTAAGGATGAGAATACTTGTTCTCTTGAAGGTAGTTGGTACATGACCAGATGTTAGGGATCCATTGTTGACTGTGGTGATGAAGGGCAGAAGGTCTTGTGAAATGGTCTGGAGCATATTGGATGGCATTGGATACTACTTGCAGGTGGTAGGATTTAGCAAGACTGTATGACTTGATAAATCTCATCTGCTGCTATGGTTGAAAAACCCTTTCTGAGTTTAGTGGACAGAGAAAAGAGAAGGTCCATGGTTGAGGAAAGAGAGGAACGTGTCCGTGGGTCCAAGGGTAGGGAGGAGAAGGAGTTAGGTTCGGGAAGAGATGAAAGATTACCAGAGCAAATCTATCTTGTAAGCATCTTGAACGAAATAATCCAAATATAAAAGGGACATAAGCATTCGTATAGTCAACTGTAAAGGTGATTGAAATTTCCACAGTATGATAACCTAGTCTTAAAAAAATCATACTTATCACAGTATAATGATGTTAATTGAATGTCTAAAAGATACAATTATGGATATAGGAAAGATATGATCTTGTGCATGTGCATGTGCAAGCAAAAAAAAAATTCAGGTAGGATTAAATTCCCAGAGATATGTCGATAATAATTACATTAGCATAAAACCCCTTACATTGTCAGTATTTATCACTCTGTTATAATGATATGAAAGAAAGAGCAGCATGCTGAGCCATATAAAGAAGGTAATGTATTGTGAAAAAGTCAGTAGTAAAATAATAGTCTGATCATACACCATAACTAACGAGAAATACAATGAAGGATTGGTAAAATCCTGCAAACACTGAGAATGAGGGATGAGTTATTTATACACCTACAGTGCATTCAAATTTATTTTGTTCTCATTCATTTACACTCATTCATTCATTCATTCATCTTCTACCGCTTATCCGAACTACCTCGGGTCACGGGGAGCCTGTGCCTATCTCAGGCGTCATTGGGCATCAAGGCAGGATACACCCTGGATGGAGTGCCAACCCATCGCAGGGCACACACACACTCTCATTCACTCACACAATCACACACTAGGGACAATTTTTCCAGAGATGCCAATCAACCTACCATGCATGTCTTTGGACCGGGGGAGGAAACCGGAGTACCCGGAGGAAACCCCCGAGGCACGGGGAGAACATGCAAACTCCACACACACAAGGCGGAGGCGGGAATCGAACCCCGACCCTGGAGGTGTGAGGCGAACGTGCTAACCACTAAGCCACCGTGCCCCCTCATTTACACTCAGTACCCCATAATTAAAGTGAAAACAGAATGCGAGAAACATTTGTAAATTTATTAAAAAGAAAAAATAAAGAAATATGACATGCTCATAAGTATTCAGACCCTTTACTCTGTACATAGTTTTATTACCTTTGTCAACAATTACAGCCTTGAGTTTTTTTGAGTATAATACAACAAGCATTGCTCACCTGGATTGGGGGATTTTCTTTTGCAAATCCTCTCAAGCTCAAATGCTGCTACCACCATGCTTTACAGTTGGGATATGATTGGGAAGGTGATGAGCAGGGCCTAGTTTCCTCCAGCCGTAACATTTAGAATCAGAACAGGCAAACAGTTCAATCTTGTATTCATTAGATTCACTAAATCTCGTTCTTCACAGTCTGAGAGTCGTTCAGGTCCTTCAGGTGCTTTTTTGCAAACTCCAAGCTTTCATGTGTTTTGCACTGAGGAGAAACTTCTGTCAAGCCACTCTGCCATAAAGCCCAGATCAGTGGAAGGCTACAGTGAAGGTTGTCCTGGCTGAACTTTGTCCCATCTCCACACAGGATCTCTGGAGCTCAGTTAGATTGACCAACGGGTTCTTGGGCACCACTTTTACTAAGGCCCTTTTCCCCTGAATTACACAGTTTGGCCAGGCGACCATCTATTGGAGGAGTACTGGTTGTGCAAAACTTCTTCTATTTGAGAATTTTGTGTCAATATAGAAAAACTACACTTAGGTGTTTAAAAAACACTGTATGCAGAAATTTTTCATTTAGCGAATTAAAACAAAAACCACAAAACAAAAAATATTTAAACCTTAATCCATTAGATAAATCAGCTGTTATTGAGATAAAAGGGATTTATATGCACTTTATTATGTAGGTACATCTATATATTATCTGGTAAACTGGCAACCAGGTAAAAGGAACATTTTTCAGAAACTTCATCTTACAAATTCACAATATAACAAATCAATTGAATGATTTTTAGTGTATCCTGAGGATACATACTCTACCTTTTTCTCTAACATGCAGACTTTTAACAAACCATCCAAATATACCAGACACTGTTAAATAATTGAGTGCGAGTGTTAAATAATTCAGTGCATGTATTAAGGTCTGGTCTACAGGAAGGTTTTGACTCATGCAAGTAAGGGAGACAAATGTTCATGAAGAGGGATACAGGCCACAGATCTGTCCACACATGGTCAGACATGTTTGGCACAACACATATTTCCCTGGGCTTCAGCAGTTGCAGCTAAAATTTGCATAAGGGAATAAATAATATCCCAAAGCAATTGGAAACTCAGACAGGGAAAAGCTTTCTAGATTAGCTTAGAACACAAAAAATATCTCTGTTAAACTATGCTAGAAGTTCATGTCCATGTATGGCAGCTGTAGTTTTGCTGTATAGTTTGAGTTTAGGTCTAACAGTGAGGAATGTTTCTTGGTCAGTATGGTCCTCACTGTGGAGTGTCAGAAGAAGTTGTCTTGAAGTTATGGTAATTCTCACAGCATCAGTATCAGGCCTGAAACAGGAGTACAGTACAAGGTCAGTGCAGTCAGCTACTGATTCATCTGGTCCACAATCACTGCCAAAAAAACTTTGCACACTGCATATACGTATTAAAAAAGCCTGCTATATATTAGCTGCACCAAAAAGGAGTGATACGGCAAACCATCTCCATTTAAACATGAAGCATGCTATATTTCCAAAAGTATATTTACAGCTGTCCATCACATCCATATGGGATATTTCCCCAAACACAATACTTGCCACAAAAATGCCTGTGTTTTAGAAGTGACACTATTTTGTCCTTGGTTGCCAAAACAGTTCCAACCAAGCTTTCAGCAGTATTTACCACTCTCAGTATTTACTAATTACAAATTAACTACATGCACATTTTAACCTACAATCAGTTCAGAGACTTCAGAATTATTTGGAAATCATTTTTGAAGGAAGTTCAAGGTAGATAATGGATACAGAATGTATAATGCTAAATTTTCCAATTTGTAGTAAATCATTGTACATATAGCATATACTGTATATGGGCTATATGAGGGTTGCTTTTTCTAAAAAACAATGGCTATGAGTTTTACAAAGCAATACTTTATGTAACATCTAATGCTTTTAAACATTTTAGGTGGAATTTCAATACTCAAAAAAAAAATGCCATTTATGTCCATAAATGGGTCCTATACTGTATATCTTCAAGCAGTGGCACTCTAATGGTTGTTTCTATTCTTGAGCTATTATGAAATGCATTTGACAATGAATCAAAGCTTTTGTCACTTAAACAGCAGGGATGTTTTATACATGCAGCAAAAACCAACACATTTTAACTGTGGATAATTCTGATAATAGAACATTGTTAAAAATCTTTAGAAGAAACACTACAGACAACAGCGATATGATGTTTTTTCTATATCAGCATTAGGGTTGCAAAATTCCGGGAATTTTCAAGGCTGGAAACTTTCCATGGGAATTAACGGGAATATATGGGAATTAATGGGAATATATGGAAATAAACTGGGAATTTTAAAAAATGCAGAGTTGCCTATAACAAGGAACTTAAATGTAGATAAAAAAAACCTTGCAGCATAATTTTGTTTAAAACAACAAGATTTAATGCAATTTAAGTTGAATTTGTACCCTGCATTCCTCAGTCACTTGCACACAGCACACTGCTTACTGGAGGGCCATTGAGGCCAAACCCCCTGCATGTACTTGCATTCTTCCATAAAATGCACAGTAACACTTTATTTTAGGGTCATTTAACTAGTTGCTTATTAGCATAAATATTAATAGAATATTTGCTATTTATTATTACTTATTAAGCACATATTAATGCCTTATTCTGCATTACCTTATTCTACATTCTGAATTGTACCCAATACCTAAACTTAATAACTACCTTACTAATTCTTAATAAGCAGTAAATTAGGAGTGTTACCACATGCACAGATAATTTGATGACCCTCCCTCACACATTCACTCCCCCCTGAAATAAAAAAAAAATCCTCCATATATCACTTAAGGGAGGAGGGGTTCACCTCCATTTTCCAGGCCTTGACTACCACAGAAGCAGAGACCTAATAAGCTTGAGAAAAAATGCTTCATTTTACATTTTGATTGGGACTTTTTTGAAGGGAAAGGGTGGGGGATGCTTTCATTTTACAGCAATCATAGGGAAATATGTTTATTACAATTATTAAGTTTATTATGTTTATTACAAGCTTAATAATATTTATTATGCTTTTGTGTTACTCAATGAAAGAATCAATTAAAGTTCTACTTACAATTAAAATCAGTCAAGACGTCATTTTTAAACTTTGTATTACCTTGCATGCATGTCTGCTTATGACCAAACAAAATGTTTATTTATGTTTGTATATAATATAGTTTAAATACATTTCTCTATATTTCCAAATAATTCCTTTAAATTCCTGTATATTCCCATAAATTCCTGTAAATTTCTATAAACTCCTATAAAGTTTCCAATTTGGAATATTTCCAAAATTCCCCAGATTAAGTTCCCGTGTAAAGTTTCCAGACATTTACCAGAAATTTACCGGAAACTTTCCACCCCTTTGCAACCCTAATCAGCATACACATTACTTGACTATGTCATCACAAATTCAAGCAGTACTAAATGTGTTTTTTGTTTCTCTTACTAATTCCGTCTCAAAAGATTTGGGCCAGGTCTGAAAAAAAAACAAAGCAAACAAAAAGAATACTTTTTTCTTTATTTCAGAATCAGAATCAGAAAGATCTTTATTGCCAGGTATGATTCCACATACGAGGAATTTGTTTTAGTACAGAATTTCGATCTAAAATGCTGTTTTCTGTAAAGATGCTTTGTGACAATGCTATATATATCACATATATATGTATATCCTGCCTTGATGCCCAATGACGCCTCAGGCTCCCGTGACCCGAGGTAGTTCGGATAAGCGGTAGAAGATGAATGAATGAATGAATGAATGAATGAATGAATGAATGAATATACGTGTATATATATATTACGTATATATATAATTTTATATATATACGTAATATATATATATATATATATATATATATATATATATATATATATATATATATATATATATATATACACACATACACACACACATATGGCTTAAAAAGGTTTCATACATTGGGGAATTTATATCCAGGAAAAAATAAAGCATTCTGATTCCCTTTCCTGGAAATTTAAAAACAATTATCCTTGTTGGGTGGTTAGATATAACTAATGCTTCCATTATAAGCCCATTATGACAAGAATACATGTTTATAAACCTATGTATTTCTCAGGTCAGGCTGCCCAGAGTCCTAAAGAAGAGAAAGGCAGTCAACTATGACAATTATCCCAAATAAGGCTGACAATTGCGATAATAATAACAACAGCAACAACAAAATTAAGTGAAAATCCAATCAAAAACAAGACTTCCTTTGGAATTATGACTGACAGGTAAAGGAAAATACATCACCAATCAAGGCAGCCTAATCACACTGATATCTTGATTGATAACACTAATTATAACTCTAACATGATTGTCTACTCTGGTGATAATTGTTGCAATATAGCTACATCGGATTATTAGCACATTACAAGCCTGATCACAGTTCTGGGACAATGTTGGTTAAAGTAAATAATATATTATTGGCTTCCAACCAGGTCTAGGCTTTCAACTTTTATTACTTGAACTAACTACAGCATTTGACAACATAGATCTAGAAGAATTTTCTAGATAACTAGATAAATTTATTTGTGTTAGAAAAGCTATGTTGGGTCACAGATATTATCTGACTGGTTAATATCAAATTTAAAGTTATGCTCTTGGACAAGGAATCACAAAACATTTTGCCAAATGAAACCAAATAAACCTTAAGAACTTTCTGTGCCCACAGCTTTTCCCACCCTACACCCTACACCCTATATTTCAGATTTATAATATGGAACTACTGTAACATTTGAACGTTACTACGTATGTGTTTGTGTAAGTGATGTGTTATTATACAAAATAATCTATGCTGGGTTGGTGTGATACAGTATAGTACATTTATAATTGATGTATGGTTTTGTGTGCATATGCAGAAGCAGCAGTAATGCATAACACCAAATGTTATGCTTACAGTATGTAATATATAGCCAGAAGAATAAAAAGTGATATTCATTAGATAGTGTAACACAGTCCAATATTAATAGTCTTCAAACACCAGTAGAAACCAGTTAGTGTTAGTGTGCAGTAATTATCTATAACAGAATGTATGTAAACAATTTAAGACACAACACTGTATATTAAGTTTATTATGCAAATAATTGGCTCAAATTTAAACTGAATCATCAAACTCCAATTTTTAATTAGAATGTGCTCTAGCTGTTTGAATATCAGGGTTCATACAGACTATTATAATAAGTTATAATAGGAGGATTTTCAAAGACTTTTTTCACTCCAACACTTGATTTTCAAATACTTCCCTGAAGACAGGTAAAGTATATCACGTTATTCTTTACATAATATAAATAGTAAAACAATTTAAAATATGAGTGCTTTTTAATTATATTCTGATCTAAACACAAGTTCAAAATCCCTGTTCACACTGGGTACATCATGTCAGGTGTAGCCTTATATCATCAAGACCTCATTGATTTCTATTGGAAAAATCATTTCAGTCCACACTGACCGTGTAACCAATTCATTTTAGCTCCTGCTTGAGTGTGCCCTTGTTTTACGCTCGGAGTCAAATTCATTTTCAGTCACAATGAATCATAAATGGCATTGAAATTCAAATTATAAATTCTCCTGAAATCACAAAAACCGACTTTTTATATGCTGTATACTTCAAAATCATAATCTACACAAATGTCATATGAATGCAAAACATGTAAATACATAGAAAGTGTTTGATATGATAAGATGCTATTTTAATTTCAACTTTTGGGAAATATAAACACATACGTCACAAGACTTCTCACTGTTCTATGGTCTCAGGTCACATTTTTGCTGAACACTGGGTACAGTGTGTCCTTAAAACAGTGATCTGTTCACACAAAGCTCCTTCAAAGGTGTTTTGGAAACCATATGAGCACATAATATTTGCAGTGTGAATGCAAAGGCACCTATGTGTATGATGTGTCCCAGGCAGCAAAAATCGTTGCTCTAGCCAGAAAATACATAATCATTTTGAGACTGTTTGGTAATCGGTAAAGTTCTCCACTGCAATGGTCCAAATAGTTACAGTCACATTCACAGTACCAAATGCAGTGCAGACTGACATAATTTTTTCAGTGGAATTCATATACAGTACCAGGTGTACATAGCTGTTTCGGCTGTCCACTTTCAGATGGATGTTATCAATAGCAAGTATCAATAGTGTGCACAGTATGTTTCAGCACTTCTGTGACATGGTTACTTTGTGTGATTTTGGTGCTGCAGAAAGTAAAATGCTATATGCTAAAATAATGAAGAAATCTTAGAATGAACAATACATGAATGTTGCTTGCTGGAAGGTAAGAAAATGTTTGAAAGTGCTAAGGAAATTACTGATCAAATGGCGTGTGTTCGGTCAGATTCAAGCGCATTTTCAAAGAACAATCTGTATGTTCGTGTTTATGATGTACACCTAGTGACTTATGACGTCATAACCCATGATTGACTTTTTAGATACAAGTGAGTCTGTTTCAGATTGATCTCTGTCCTTTTATAATTTCAGAATCTGATGTCCTTAAAGACGTAGCTGGAGTACAGGCCTGTCTGGGTGACATTCTATGCTTCCTCATGAAAGGTCCGGTGGACTGAAAACTGTCATATGCAAACTACACAAATCTGGTCTGTGACTGAACACTGCCACATGCAAGTTCAACCAGGAATAGCTGAATTTCCTGGGATATGTCATCTCCAAAATGGTCTGTTGCCAAGTGATGACCACAGTACTGCCATCTGTGTTGCTTCAGCTCCCGGTGATGCCATGTTCCTGCATCTTGGCCTGATAGCATAGTATGCCAAGTTAAATCCTGAAATATAAAACCATTGTTGAGCAAATGAGAAACCAGCTATTTAAGTTGTGGAACATGGACTTTTGACAAGTGTGTCACTGACAGCTCAGCACTTACCCTGTTTGGTCCATCATTACCTACCATTGTGTCTAATGACATTTCAAACTATGGTATAAGAATTATTCTTTTTCAGCTACACCCAGACTGTGTCGAACGCAAGGAACCTTCTAATGGGGAGGCAGGAGGGCACTGAGAACCAGACTATAGGATGTCTTTCTTGTCTGCCTTCTGCCTTGACAGCTCTTCTCCAGATAGAAACCTGAAACTGTTACCTTTTTGTCCCTGCTATGTACTGTTCTCATGTCCAATGTCACCAATTGCTGCATTTCCTGCCATGAGCTATAATTATAAATGGAGGGCCAGGTACATCCATATCACTAACAACAAATATACTGCTGTAGAAGATCAAAGTTGAGCTTTGTTTACATGATTCACTGATACTGAGTCACAGTCTTCTGGTGCCTTTTTATCTATGTGCCTGCATTAGATCACTTGGCCTATGAGACCACCTAAGGTATCATCCATACAAAACATAGGTTTAAAGTCTTTTATTAATAGCCTAAGACTGATACTGTAGTTCAGTCTGATCTTGCTTCCTGCATAATATGCCACTTATAACAATACAGAATAACAAGACAACTAGACCATCACCTGCTTCCCTAACACCAGTCCCATTGTCAGAATACTGTATGTCTATGGCAGAAGTAGTTGGTTAATTTGAGATTGCACCCCAGTCTATAAATAAACCATTATTTGTCAGATGTGATGTTCATGTCAAATGTTTCTGCTGCTAGACTGATTATCTTAGCACTATTTTTAAGCAAGAAAGGTAATCCAGTGGTCCATAGTTGATGCATTCATTTCAAAGAATCCATGACAAGAACTTTTGAACAAGACACTGACCCAAAACACACTGCCAGCACAACAAACATGATTAGGGAAAAAATTGGAGGTTTAGACTGGCCAAATCTTAATCCATGCATTTCATCTCCTGAAGAGGAGACTCAAGGCTTAAAATCCTTAAAATAAATACCAACTATAAAATAAGCTATTTAAGCCTGGAAAATCATCACAAAGGAGAATGTAAAAATTTTTCTTGATGTTGATGGGTTGGCGGCTTGATGCAGTTATTGCAAGCAAGGAGTAATAAATATTAGGTGTATAAAGTTTCATTTACCTTAAAACACTAACTGTCCCAATACTTTGTGATCAAATAAAGTAAGTGTTCTGCTGCCAACAATGCCATGGTCTAAGTTGTCTACCACATCAATATGTAAATTTAATTTTAATCAATGGTTTTCAAATTCATACTCATATCTCCAAACAAATGTCTACTGTGTACAGTATATACTAAACAAAGACAGATTGTCTCCAGTTCCAAGTGACTGTGTACAGTATATCCAGTCTCTGGATGTCATACATAGTAAAAAGGGTCAGCTGCCTACCCCATGTTGACCACTCCAGCCTGCTGGATGCCTCCTGACATCAATATAAAGCTTGTTCATTGAAACCTGAATCTAATGAGAAGTGACAACAACAACACATGACTGTGAGGCAGAGAAGAAAGAAAGAGCTATAGCAGAAAAGTTAATAGAGGACTGACTTGGTCACACAATGCACTGACTCATGCAAAGCAATCCAGATTCACCTCTAATGATTTCCTGAATAAGTGAATAAATAGCTAGCAAATGTTCGAAAATGGTGGCAGCAGGGGTTATCCTAGTTAAGAAGAAGGTTCTGCAAGTAGGACCCCTACCTACAGTACTGCCCCACATCACCTCTACCAGGTTGCTGTTTCCACATGGATCAGATCCCTGGACCCATGTGGTGTCTATTGGCAGGTAGTGTACCAGCTGGAGGTGAAAGAAAAGACAGCATTCACTTCATATATAATTTGTGAAGTAAAAAAGGTAACTACTTCTCGATTATGAAGTAGCTAAATAAATCATAAATAAAGTTATTTTAAGTATGCAGGTATGACATACATACATATATATTATACACATACACACACACACACACACACACACACACACACACACACACACACATATATATATATATATATATATATATATATATATATATATATATATATATATATATATATATATATATATATATATAGTGTCAGACTTATACACATAAGGGCCAGATCTGAATTATATAAACATTTAGCAGATATGTAGGCCAAATGAACTTTTGGAATGACCCATTTCTTATACAGATATTCCTGGTAAAGGGGGACACGGTGGCTTAGTGGTTAGCATGTTTGCCTCACACCTCCAGGGTTAGGGGTTCGATTCCCGCCTCCGCCTTGTGTGTGTGGAGTTTGCAGGTTCTCCCCGAGCCTCGGGGGTTTCCTCCGGGTACTCCGGTTTTCTCCCCCGGTCCAAAGACATGCACGGTAGGTTGATTGGCATCTCTGGGAAATTGTCTGTAGTGTGTGATTGCGTGAGTGAATGAGTGTGTGTGTGTGTGTGCCCTGCGATGGGTTGGCACTCCGTCCAGGGTGTATCCTGCCTTGATGCCCGATGACGCCTGAGATCGGGCACAGGCTCCCCGTGACCCGAGGTAGTTCGGATAAGCGGTAGAAAATTAATGAATGAATGAATATTCCTGGTAAAGGCACGGCTGGTTTAAAGCATTTGCTTGCTTTTCAGATATAGCACACATTGGGGTCTTCATTCATTTGGTTCAATTCCGCACAAAGACTGAGAGAGTGTGTATTTTTTTAGGAGTTGCTGGGAGATGAGCTGTTAGTAAATCAGTGTACTGGGTGCATTCTCCCAAGAGTAGGGTCAGTGTTGATCCAGAGTGAGATACAGTATTTGAATGTGTTAAGCATTGTGACTTTGAGCACAATCATTTCAGACTTTGGGGTGCACATAGAGTCTGTAACAACTTTGGCAAAAAATTATAAATTTTTCATAAATATTTTTCTAGTATGGCTACTTAAATGTCTTCACTCACTTGATTTTTAAAAAAAAATATTTTTATTTTCTGATATTAATAGTAGTGTTCTGTATAAAGTATGCAAATAATATTATCTGCAGACTATGCAACAATATATATTGGATTTTAATATCACTAAAGAAAGGTATTTTGTTTTTACTTCACTTTTTTTTTGTAAAAAAACAAAAAACAAAACTGTTCAACATTTCAGCTCTTATTGTGGTATTTAAGTAGCAGGAATTGAAAAGGCATATCAGCTTTGTTTACTCACTCTAAGGTCAGAATATCTGACCCAGAAAATAAAAGTCAAGGCATTGCTTGAATTTTAGCCTCACTGGACTGAAAGAGAATTGCATAAAAATAGATGATTTAGTTGAATGGAAAAAAAGTTTTTTGTTGAACATTTAACAAAGAAAAAGGGCTACAGTTGCATGACTCTAACCATGGCACATATTTATGTGGGATATTTCCTTATTACACAATATTATGCAAGTAATGATATAATGCTATAACAGGGATACACAAATGCACAAACAGATTAATTGCATTCATCTTCATTAAGCTCTTTTTTAGGCATGAATACATTTGGAATGGGATGCCAGTATACCACATACTTTTCCACACCTAGAAGAAATTCAGCATTTTCAGTCTACCTACTTGCATAGTTTTAGGAGAAAACCAGAGAAAATCCAGAACATAAAGAGAAAACTGAATACACATCTGTATGGCCAGTGTATATAGAAATGTCTAGATCCTCTTGGTGTTATAAATTATAAACCCAGATGATTGCGACTGATTAGCAATGTGAGGCATGAATTGTTGATTATCCAGAACTACCACAAGGTTGAGTTTAAGGAAAGATTGTGAGATCTGAGAGTTGTTCAGGGAAATTATAAGATCATAATATGAGGATAGATCACCAGGGATATGCAGTTTATCTCGGTCTTGCTGGGATTTAGTTTCAGCTGAAGGATTGCCATCCATGATTAGATGGATGCCAGACATGCTGATATCTATGCCAAAACATGAGTGTCTGAGTGAGGATATTACAGTATCATCAGCAAAGCAGTGGTATTAAAAACCCATGTGATTATATGAACTCATGGAGAGAGCAGGTATGAAGGCAGAGCAAAAGAAGATTCAGTGTTTGCTGTAGTAGATGATTGGAGAGTCTACATGGAGCAGATGTGGTTCCCCTCCATGCAACCTTATATGACCGTAACCCTACAGATACAGTATGCAAACCATTACACTTATATGTGCCAAGAAAGTCAATACTCATAAGATTGATAAGAGAGTCCTGTGATTGTGTTTGGCAAAGGCTGCTGAAATGTTAAGAAGGATAAGAAATGATGACAGTTTGGCTGATCTAGCAGTATGAAGCAGCTACAGGGCAGTTTCTGTAACCTTTGCTGCTTTAAAGCCAGACTGTTTAGGATCTTGAAGATTATTCTTTATAAAATATAGAAGATAAAGAAGCAACTTTTTATACACAGCAAAAAAATAAAATAAAATGAAAGAACAGTGATACTGGTTGGCAGTTGATGATGTCTAAGGTATCTAGTGTGTGTGTTTTTTTTTAAGGATGGGTTCATATCAGACATTTACACCCGACAAAAATGCCTTTTGACATTTTTTCTAATAAACCACAATGTTTAACTTGCAGTCCTTATCACTATTTTTTCAAAGTCTGACTCAACATGCAAAGAATATTGTGTTATTTATCAAGCACTATTTTACAGAATAAGGCACAGAATAATGAGCGTGGGAGCAATATTGTTAAAATTAATACACACTTCCAGAGATAAATGTGATGATAACTACTAAGACTATTTGTTTGACAAAATAAAGGCAATATATAAGACTATAATTAGATATTTGAATGCCTGTCATGTTATCATTTATATTTCATTGCATTAGTCTTTTTGACTGGTCTATGTTTAATTCTTCAGTCAGCAATTTCTATCCCAGTTTATTTCAGTTTTAAAAACAACCCCCCATCTTTGACATTTCAACAACAACAAAAAAAAATCTGCATCATTGGAACAATAAACATGCATGCAGGTAAATGTCATTTCAGAATTGTCACATGCCCAAACTTATGTAACTACTGATGTATCTATTGATTTAAGTTACAACAACGAATGGAGAAGCCCACAGATAATACAAGTTTTAATTGCCTCAAAAGCCTGAGTTATATCCATGTTTGAGACATGAGTTATTGTATATTGTATTTGTTGATTAGTAGAAGTAGAAATGAGAAAGCTTTTAAAAACAGATTAAACTGCAAAGGGATTTACAGTAGTGTAACAACAGAAAACTATTAGTTGCCTCCTCCATATTACACCATATGACTAAAAGTATGTGACACAGGAACATCACACCCATGTGCGGACCAGTTGTTAGAATAGCTTTGTATGCTGTTGCTTTAATATTTCACTGTAACTAAGGATCCCAAACCTGTTCCAGCATGAACATCTACAGTACCTGTGAATAAAGCAAGATCCATGAAGACATGATTTGCCAAAGTTGGAGTAGAAACCTGAAACTGCCTGCCCAGAGCCCTGACCTCAACTTCACCTTTGTGATGACATTAATACCTGTCTTTACTAAATCTCCTATGGTTGAATGAGCACAAAGCCCTACTGAAACCTTCTAAAACATAGCAAACACAAACATATGATTGTGATGATTAGGTGGATATACTGCGGTCACATTTGGCCATATAGTGTATACAAAATCCATACACTTGTCTGTTCACCGGTGCTTCCCTTTGTTTTATGGAAAATAGAGACATAGTTCTGCTGTGCAGATATTTCCCCTGACAAAAAATGTGTTTGAGCATTAACCTGTGTCATGTTGGTTTGGGGTTTAGAGGGATGTTTGCATCATAACAGATGGATTCATTAGTTATTAATTCCCTACATGAGTCAGGAAAAGCTGGGGTGGTTGTGTACACATTGTCTGTGTACTGACAATAAATAATTAAAATGTTAAACTTTTGATTAGAACTATGTTAACATGCAGGAAACGCTCCTATACCAAGCTAACACACTAAATGCT
The DNA here is from genome assembly GCF_030014155.1 of Tachysurus vachellii. Taxonomy (NCBI): domain Eukaryota; kingdom Metazoa; phylum Chordata; class Actinopteri; order Siluriformes; family Bagridae; genus Tachysurus; species Tachysurus vachellii. Next base: position 12,851,475 of record NC_083478.1, on the reverse strand, counting down.
TTGGTGCTACATTTCATTCCAGTTTTCATGCTCATTTTTCTAATTTAAAAATTACTAAATCACTATTTTGTCAATACATTGTCTAACAGCTGACTAATTAACAACCTGACCATTATTTCAATGTGGATTAGAATTTAAGAAATTGAGAGAAAATATTATTACATAATGACATTATTTCAACATTTTGCCACTGAAATTAATTAATAACCTGATTGAATAGTAGATAATAAGATTTTTAACCCATATTTGTCGTATAACTATAAATATAAGGAAATATTAAATGTGTGTTATGTGTTAACATGGCGAGAACAACAGTGTATTTTCTCAGGTCTAAAAAGATAAAAAGTAGTTGCATTTAACAGTGTACAAGTAAAAATTCACTATACACCAACATTCTGATGAGTGAGAACATTTTTGCTCCATTTTTTGTTAATAATAATAATAATAATAGTAACAGATTTTATATTTATTGTTCCTAAAAATAATGAAATTATAACCAGCATGGAAATTTCATGATTTTGATGTTTGTCTATTGGTTCCTGAAAAGGCTTTCTTAACGTCACCCAGAGTATACCCTCCAGTGAATATCTAAACAAAATCTAAACAACTTTAGCCAGAGTTTAGCCTTGTTTAGAAGGGCAATTAAGAGAATGGTATAGAACAAGCAAACCATGTGAATGTGAGCAAATGAATATTTATCACTGCCTGAACATTTTGAGTGGCAAGGATCCCTTTTTTGTAATGTTTATTCATAAAGGGATTATGTAAAATAGCCCAGGGGTGTGTGGGTACATTCAGACAGTTCCAAATGGTCAGGAAAACCTTAGTGATGGTGCTGAATGGAAGATTGTTTTGGGAATAAAAACGAATGACATTTATTCCCTACAGAGAAAAGCCTTGGTCCCACTGCAATCTGTTCCTGCATGCAGCATGCATGTGTATGTGTGTGTCTGTGACTGTGCTCTATGACTTTTTGTATTCCACTGTGTATTTTCAAAAGTGTTTGTGGTTGTGTATGTGTGTGTTTTGTGGGTGTGTGTCCCCGGGAGAAGGGGGGGTATGTGTTGTTGCAAATCCGTTTGTGTTTAGAGGCCAGATGGGATCACATCACAGACCTGTCCCTAACCAAACAGTAGCACATGTTCCTTGACAGGCCTTCTGTTCATCCTCCTCTATCCGCTCTCTCTTTCTCTTGTTCTTTCTTTTTTATATCTCAGTGACCTCATGCCGATAGCTGTGATATTCCTTTTTATCTCTCTTTTACAGCTTTCTTTTGCCTTGCCTCTTCTCCCTGCCTGATTGGTCAGTGGTCAGGCAAACATACTAGATAGCTACTAATACCCACCAATCATTAAAATTCAAAAAGATCCATTCAATTCCATGCGCACTTTAAATGTAGTGATGGAGAGAGCCTCCATCACAAAGCCCGAAGATACCTTAGTGCTGAATAGAAGAACACTGAATAGAAAAACTCAGCTCAACAAAGTAAATTAGAATGTTATCTGTTCCTAAACAGAGAATATAAATTGGCAGAATACCTAAGCACAGTGATTTTCTGATAACAGATTTTAAACCAAGAAAAGTCTTGCCTATGCTCATACTCATTGGTCACAACTGTGCCACATTTTAACAATATGCCACAAATACACAGATTGCATACATTAATAGCTATGCATTTACTTCTTATTTATATATTATTTTTAATATAAATCTAGATTGTCTTCATTATCCCAAAAATAAACTGAAGCAGATTCAGACTGCTATTCATTCATATTAAGTACTTTGACTACATTTTTGATTGTCATCATCATTATTGTTACCTGAGATAAGTCATTGGTTTGTAAATTAGTTATTAGCTACAGTATAAAATACATGTGTGTGCTCTTAGTCTGGTCTGCAAGAGAGAGTTAGAATGAAAATTAGGATGTTTCCTTATGCCACTGAAAATATGACTCTAATGATACATTTTTGAAGCAGAAAGAGTGATACTGAATGAGAGTGGAAAATACAGAAAGACAGAGATGAGAGGAATGGAGATTAGATCTGAGTGATCGGAAGTAATTTCACTCTGATGCATTTTTGCTTAGCTATCTTTTCATATATGCTCCTCTTTGCTTTTCATCTCAACTGAGTATGGAAAAGAATATTGATGGGTGTTATGCCTCTGATGTGTTCTGATTCAGCTCTCCTCTTTTGTCATTACTACCAATGCTGTTCATTTTATCTTAAAGTGCTACTTCAAAAGTTGACCTTCTTTTCTCTGGTAACAGAGGATGGGGACAGGGACATGAAGTGTATAGGCAGATGAAAGTGAGAAAATGAGACAAGAAAAACATCTTGACGTGATCACTGGTGCTTCCTCATGTTGATGAGGATTCATCCAATGCTTTGACCTTGTGTTTTTTTCTCATGGAAGTGGACTTCAAAGTCAAACTACATAACTGGCATGACACATGATGCACTGTAGTTTGCTTTCCATCGAGAGCTTGATTGACACTAAAGACTATAATCTCTCTTTTCTCTCTCTCTCTCTCTCTCTCTCTCTCTCTCTCTCTTTTCTCTCCTCTAATTTCAGTTTTTTTGCCAGGTCTACACCATAGTTCCTATCTAAGTGCATGTGATAGGACATTGGCAAACTGGAAGGCTCTCAGGTTCTTCAGTTTAAATGAGCATGGAATGTAAGGAATCCATTTCAACAAAGCCTTCTATTCTCCTCTCTCAAATAGGCTAGCAGTGGAAAGATTTGTCATAAACAGAAGACTCTCTTTTTCCCAGTCTCTTTCTATCTTTCCTTTTTCTCAATCCCCCCCCCCAAAGATTAAATATTTATTAACTTATTAAATCAATTCACATAACAAAGAGAGAAAAAGAGAGTCTATGTGTTATTATTGTTTTGGCTGCATTTTAGTGTTATACACATGACCTTGCTATATCTAATTATGAGAAATGATCTGGAATGGATTGACTCATAATAAAAAGTATGAGGTGTCAATAAGGATGCCTCCACTACCGGCATGTCTAGTCCTCTTTGATACTGATTCCAGCTAGAGGCAGAGGTATAAAAACTGGGTTTACAACATTAAGGAAATAATTAATTACCCAGATGATTACACACATTCACAGCTAACGCATTAACCTTCTTGAGATAAGGCAGATCGGTTATCTTGATTGAACAAGCTCAAAACAGCCAAATTACCGCTGAGATTTTTGTTTATTTTTAATTAGTTTTTGCTTCTAAAATGTTCTAATTTCATGTATAATTTGAATTTTAAAGAACAGTCTGATTGAAACACTTGAGAGCTGAAGAAAAAAATCGGATTTGCCAATTTGTCCGCAAATAATGGAATGGCTAATGGAGTGGATATTTTGAGCTTTGAGATTTGCCAGTGTGAAACTCTATTAACGAAGACTCTATATAACATTTATAATTGCCACAACTCAGAAATTCATATCAAAAGACAAAAACTGTGGTTAATCTATATATTTCTAAAATATAAATGAATAAATGTTTAAAAAGATTAATAGAATAATAAAAAAACAAACAGCGCTGCGCAAAAGCCTTAGGAAATATCTCATGGAATAATTAACTAAAATATTCTCTAACATTTCTACAAAAAAACAAACAAAACAGTTATAAAAGAGCAGCACTAAACTAAACAAAGTGAATATTTGATGTGACAAACCATTGCCATCAAAAAAGAAATTTGTCAGTAGTATCAGGTACACTTAATAAAATGTTCTAAGAATGTTGGCTTCATTTGTTTCCTGACTGATAGGATTCATTTACATGGTATTACTTTTTTCTAATCTTGTGAGAACAACATCAGACTTTCTTGACATACCCGATTTTTTTTCTTTTCTTTCTTTTTTCCTTTTTTTTTTTACTGAAACAATAATGGCCACAAAATAAAAATCTTACAGAATAACACTATGTCCTTTTTGGTCCATATAGTTCTGCAGGGCCATTAGACCTTTAGAAGTCTCATCATTCATCTTTCTTTTCTCTCTGTAAGAGGAACACATAGAAGTTAAACACTCACAGGTCTGAATAATATTACCAGTGTAGTGTGCAGCCTCAGGGTACCAAAAGAAAACAACTGTTCATTATGGATGGTCCATAAAGGAATGAGTAAAGAAATATAGATGTGAGGAATAATATAGTGCGTGTGAAGAATTTATGTTATGTTGGTGCTTATGGCTGTGTGAATGTATGCTATGTTTCTTGTGTATGTCTCCATATGTGCAGCCATCCTGTTAACGAGTGTCTGAGAATGTCCAGTCCTGTGATGTATTGAACTGTGTATTTGTTCTTCTAGCACTAGAGAAGTCTTCTGCAGTCTTATTCTCTTTATGATCACATTTTATGCAGGAAACTTCCATAATGTTCTACTTCATGTAGGCCAGGAAAAAAAAAGACTAAAGAAAAGTTGGGGAAATTCCTCTAATGTATCACTCATATACATTAGAAGTAAGTGCTGTTTCAGCGAGACTATGGTGAAATGCATAATAACTGATTGCAAGTCAAATTCAAGTCTTTGTTTCTATGATTTTTACATATAATGTAACAGGTCAGCACACAGCCTCATCTTGCCCCCTCCTCCAAACCTTTGCCTGGCACACACCGCCACTGCCCGACCACAAGAGCGACAGTGCCGTTATGATACGTTATTATAAGCTGACGACATTGAAGTAGATCAACCAGGAATACAAGGTTTCTGACGGTAAATGATGTTTGTTGATTTGTTTTGCAGTTAATAAGATAGTAAACACATGCCCACCACTAGTTATTATGTGTCGTTATCTTTGATAGGGTTAATCAAGCTGCATTTGCAAAATACCATGAACTGGCTGAGGCTTGGCATTCTCTATGCTAACTAACCATGCTAACATTTGGAAGTCCATTACAAATGATGCTGGCTAGACATTAACTTACGCATTCTGTCAAAGAATGCACTTTGTGTACCGAGAGAAAACAAGCTCAGTATAAAAGGCCCAAAGAGTTGTGGAAATTCAAATACACCTATCATCCCTAAAATAGCTTAAAACATCATCTTTAAAAGTGATTTAGTGAAAACATCACTTAAAACATCAGAATTAGGGCCTGATTGTGGGCTGCACAAAGCAAGTTAGAAAAGTGAGAGACGTAATGATTTGTATCATTAAGCACCCACACTTGTACATCAACATGCCAACAACAATAATTCTTATAAAAAAGGTTAGTTGCAAGGTGATATGTTTATAGTACTTCTAGTCACATATAGGAGCAAGTTAGTTTTATAGATTAACTTTCTTATAACAGTGCGAGAGATTGTTTGTGAATGTTTATATATTTGTATTTTTAACCACTACATACCTTAATACAGTATCACTCAAGATACTACACAATACACATTAATTGTTTAGAACAAAACAGTGTTTTATGGGAGAACCACTGCAAACAACAATCTTGACAAACAATTGACCATGAAAAGAAATGTAGCAACAATGTCAAGTAAGAGGAAGTATCAAAAAGAATAGCAATAGTAAAACGTATTGCATAGCAGCATTAAAAAGTCCAAATGTGGTAAGCTAGTGGTTGAGGACTACCAATAGTAAGGTTGTAAGTTTGAAGTCCAGGTCCACCAAGCTGCTACTGGGCCCCTGAGCAAGGACCTTAACACTCAATTGCTTAGTTGTTTAAAAATATAAAAATAAAACTAAAATGTAAATTGCTTTGGACAAGTCTTCCAAATGCTGTAGATGTACAGTCATGATTGTACTATGATGCGTTAAGTAATCCGAATGTTTCAGGGAAGAAGCGTATGTTGAATCTGGTGGTAGTGGTGGTAGATGATAGGCCAAAGAGCAAGAGCATGAAGAGTCCATGAGAGCAGTGTGAGGGGTTGTTCACAATGTTGGTGGCCTTCCAGATGCGGTGGTTTTTCTAAGAACCACAGGTGATGATCTCAGCTGTTCTCACAATCTGCTGTATGTTCTTGAGGTCTGAGACTGTGCAGTTCCCATACACTCTCTATTTTCCCCTGTAGATGGTTCATATTTTATGGCACCGTAGGCAACTGTATTTGTGCTTATGCTGCTTGCTTAGCACTTCTGATGTTTTATTTTTAATTATTTCAAATATTTTTGGTTAGATTTTATTACTGCTTTCTCTCTCCATGTCTCTACAGTTTTGCATATTGTCCCTTACATCTCCAGCATCCTGTTTGTCCAACTGTTCATCTGATGCTTGCTCCAGATTTTTACAGCACTTCCACCAAGTCTGTAAAACAACAATGGAATAATAAAAAGAAACCAGAACTTAATCTAGTTTTGAAAGGACAGACCCAAAAGTGCTTTTGTGTAAACAGTGATATGATGGTGTTTATTGGTTATTTCCTTCTGTGTGGAAAGGTTATGCACTGCCATTTTCCCTCCACATTGAGAGCTTGGCATTTCCTCTTAGTCCAGACCACCTGTCCACTAATTGCAGTGACATTTTACACTGGACCAGCCAACTGAAAAATTCACTCACCCTTTTGGTGAATGAGAGCATGTTTAATGGCTCTTGCGGCATCTGTTTTGTCTCTAGACGTGGACAGACAATCACTGATTAAACAGATGGAAGGCTATCAATGATCATCCATATTTTAGTAGAAAGCGTTCTCATATTCAAGATTTTCTGCATAGGAAAAGTCACCGAATGCACATATTAAAACATAGTATGGCACTGATTGATTTGCTTATCTGTGATACAACCTTCTAAAAGGAAAATACAGATGTGATATTGGCTCTTTGGGAATTCTATATCTTGTATATAAAATAATAAGGGAAATATATAATGCTTTGTCAAGCTTCTTATTCTCTTAAAATACAAAGTGGCCTTTTTTATTCATGGTCCTAGAGCTATACATTTTCAAGGAATGGTAAAGCCAAAGTAAACATGATTTTCTGACAGCTGATTTGTCCAAGACCTGATTAAGTGCACTGACAATATATTTTCACAACATATGCACCACCTTTGCCCATTTAGGATTCAACCTTTAGCTTTTATGGCATTGAATTTGTCTCTTATGAGTGGAGCTGCAACAGTTGCTTTACATAAAGTCTACATGTGAATGTCTTTTTATAGTATATCTTGTTTGATATTTTAAAGAAAAGCTTGTTTGATCTAGAGATGCTTTAGCATATCAGGTTAGAAAACTAATCAGTATTCTGACTGTACTACAGTCTAATATTAATAAATGAAATATAAAATCCTTCCATTTAGTTCTCAAAAAAAAAAAAAAAAATCATAGAACGTGTCTCCTTTATACCAGGATCTATCCATCAGATCCATCAATGGACACATTGCCTTTATACATATGTATAAAGGCATATTTTTGTATATATTTTTATGTTTATTTTGTATTTTCTTTTTTACGTTCCATAAGACTGTACTCATATGAACCATACTCATATTTCATGCTTAAGTGGGACATTAATTTTTACATAAAGTCATAATTCTAGTTTATTGCTGTGATTAGTCCAGGCATGACAGGAAGAATGTGTGTGAAACCGCCAAGTGAAACTGACAAATGGGGTTGGGCACAGATGAATGGAGTTAAATGAGGATGAATGGAGCTGGTTATGGTTTGACTCTCAAGGGATATGGGTTTTAAGGAGATGCCTTTGAGAGCTCAGGGAAGCTGCAGCTCAGAGATGGTGCAGATGGTTCAATATCCAACATAAAATGCCAAAGGAATAATTTTTGGATTTTACAGTTTATGTATTGTACAGGGAGACTTTTTATGCAATGTGCATACAAAATCCATTATACCAGTACAAGGAGTAACATTCCCCTTTTGGCATGTCAACAACTGAGTCTACAAAAAGTAAATTTCAGACAGATAAAAATATTTTGAGTTAAGTTTAATAATCAATAATCAATCAATAATCACTACATCTATTGTAACAACACGGCTTACCTCCTAGTTTTTGCCTTCTGTTCATCTAATAAAAGTATATAGATCTATATTGAATCACAAACCCACTGCAATCAATATACATACATTTTTACAATGAGTTTAAAAATATTTATTCAGTGATAACATTATTTCCCCCCCTTTTCAATAATTAATTTAACTATGGTTCAGGACTCTTTACTCTTGTGTAAAGCATTCATTCATTCGTCTATAGTAACCAATTCATCCTGTGGTTATCCAGAAACTACCTCAGGAATACTGGGGTCAAGGTGCTCCCATTATGACATTATGTACACTTTTACAAATGTAAAATTTGTCAGTAGCATAGCCACCTATAAGCATTTGTGCACCAAGCAGAAGAAAAACAGAGAATCCAGAGGAAATCCATAGAGACCCAGGGAGAATTTGTAAACAGGACAAAGGTAAAGGTTATACTTCTATATAAATCCATATTTGTTTAAATTGGCCTAAACTCAACATGGAGTGTAGATCAGGATTTCATAATCCCATGGCTGGTCATTTCCGGTGGCATTGACCACATCAGGTCATTAGAAATGTGCACATGATGATATCACTTTGTGTTAGTTCTGCAGGATTATGCAACACCAACACCTGGGAGAAGTGCTTCTGCACAACATCTCAGCATGCAGTGTTGCTGAGGCACTTTTCCATGTTATCGCCCAGGTTGAGGTTCCAAAAGAAATCCTGACTGATTACTCACTTTTTCATGTCACAAAAAGGTTTATTGGGATTAAATTGGTGTTTACCATCCACAGATGGATGGGGCATAAAAAACATTTGCAAAATTGTTCACGATAATGATAAGTGAATTGAGCCCCGGTTATTTGTTGTACAAGAGGTATCACAAGACTCCTTGACATCTAACAGCAGAAACACAATTCAGTACACTCTTGACTTGAAAGGCCACATACTGGGTTTTAAAGGCCCTCCTGAAACCTTGGTTCCTATTCCTTGGTTCTTAAATGGATACTATTGAAGATTTGTGTGTAATTTTTATGATTTCACCAGCCTGCTGACTACCTTCAATAAAATGGAGGCACCAGATCTGCACCAGTTGATGGGGCAAGTGGGTGCTCTACCAGGTAAAATCAGGTTTGTGTCAGGCCTGCTGTTGGGAATCTTTTCTCTCCACTTTTCCACAGATTGACAGAGGGCTGGTGTTGTTTTATCCCCATCAAGGATAAAAGCCATCAATTGGGTGGTCCTCAAGCTCCTGAACTACCTGCTGGGTCACCCTTTTACCCTGAAATCTGTTCACAGCCTTCTCCAAATGTTCCACTGCATGAAGGATTCCAATGAGTGACTCACTCATTGGTATTTGGCACTTCAGACATTTAAATTTGAGGTGGTCAAGAGGCAGATGGTGGTGGTACCTTTCCTGCTGGCAGGGGGAGTCAGTTGCAGGCTAGACAGCTAGAGTTGGATGGTGGGAGTAGGTGGGAATAGGAACATGGTCGGCTGTGGATAGAGGCAGGTTGAACTGGGCATGCAACATACAGTATGGTGATTTTCACCTGTGTCTTATTAGCAAAATTTTACTATTGTGTCTCTTTGTGCCTTCAGTCCTCCCCACCAACCCACATGCAAGAGAGAGATGAATAGAGCAGAGCTGTGTGTGTGTGTGAAAGATAAAACTGCTGAAAAGTGAATATTAAGAAATGAGAGAAAGAAAATCTTTTTTGCAATAAAGAAGACCAAACCCAGGAAATTGTCACATTGTGATTTGATGTGTAATTATGTCTGTCTGTATTTTTGCCCTTGGAAATGCTTTGTTGATGAGAAAGGTTAGAGGAAATTGGCCAGGAAGGATCAAGACGACAGGAACACTATGATGAGACAGAAAAGTTCATATGTCAAAACTTAAGGCAAATGGACTATAATAGCAGTCAAGAAAATAAGTCTGAGGCTACACTGGTCACAGTTTTACAGAACATTGGCCACAGCTTCAACTGCAGTAATATATTTAGAGAATAAAAAAAAAATAAAGGGGTAAATGACCTGAATTTGTGCAGTCTACTATTGCAAGTCTCCATTAGTATTTACCTTTCTGCTAAAAAAAATCTACCTTGATCTTCCCAGCTACCAGCTGCCAAAACACAGGCTTAGCTGGTCAAGATGGCAGATCATCTTTGCCAAGCTCAGACTGTTTTGGCAGCTGGTAGCTGGTCAGACCATGGTAGTTTTTTGACCTTTTTTATTTTAAAAGCTAACATTTCTTCCTTATTCTTCTTCTCACTTCCTCTCTCTGCCTCTCTTTCTTCATTCTCAGACTCTCTTTTGCAATCTGTCTGTGTCTCCTCTGTATTGTGTTTCGTTAAGTCATGTTTAAACACTCATAACCCAGCCTGCACATTTCCCCTTTAATCTTCTCTGATAATAGGCTGATTAGCATCTCCTTCAATAACAAAAGATGATTTTAAACAAACCAGTCACACACACACACACACACACACACACACACAGGCCAGAGGGAATGGAATTAGATAAGTGTACAAAACAAAAGACTCCAACCTACAAATTCTATTAAGATTAAGCAGAGGAGTAAAACACTAGCGTTATATAATTGAAGTAATTACTGGTTCAGGGGGTTGATAAAGTTTCCAAAGTTAATGCTGTTTTAATCTATAATATTTGAAGACACAAATGTTGTACTTGAGATTTAATAGTTTTGTGATGTATTTAAATTATCTTCTTCTTTTTTTTTTAAACTAGCCACCACCAAACATCTTTGGAGGACAATTGTGACTTTGTTAGTGTTAATAAAATAATTCCATTATGATTCCATAGAGAGGGAAAATTCAAACTAATACATATGTGAACACTAACACTAAGAAAACAATCATTGAGAACTGCAACAGATATAAGACACAGCAGGACAAATAGAGAAAAAAAATATAAAAATACAATGCTAAGTAATAGTAATATTACCGATTACCAGTTCATCTTTATTTATTTCTTGTTTATGATTACTGTTGTAAGAAGAACATTGGTGTTAATTGCTAATGTAAACAATCTAACAATTTTTAGGTTATCTATGTGGGGCCATCCTCAGCTTCAGCAATTATTTTTCAGGTTAAAGAAGCTCCAAGCAAAAGTAATGAAATAGGATGGGTCAGGCTGGTCTGGAGCATATTCTTATTTAATGGGTGTACAAACCCATATGCCATGTATATAATTAATTATCTCCTCTATTTCCTTGCCAATATATACAGAAATTTTGTATATATCATGTGTATATATGAGTAATTAGCAATCTTTATTATGTTTTAATAACTTTTCTTAACTATGGCTAAAAAGGGATAGAGAACAACACTGAGGAACAGGTTCAAGATTTTGCTTAAAATTGTGGTTTTCAAAGAGTTGTGAAAGTAAATATGCTTTCCTTATATGCTGGCTTACCATTCTTGGAGCCAGGTAAGAAGGTGATGATGAAAAGTTAAAGTTTTGACCCCAACTTGCCTGATGAAGGCTTAACCTTTTTGCTGACTTAGCATACTCTACATTCTTCCCACATTTTAGTTCGAATTTACTTACCTAAAAAGTTAGAGTGTTTATCTGGGGGTTGTGATGGGACCACCCTCACACTACATTCTAAGGCATCTGCTTATACCAAAAACAGCAAATCAGGATCAGGGTAACATAGGATAAAGGGGCTTCAATGAATCTCTTGGAGATTTCAAAAGCTTGTCATGCTTCCATGGTCCACTTAAGGGTTTTGGCCTTGCCTCTTAGTAGTGCGGTCAGTAGGGCAGCAACCAAGCCGAAACCTTGAATTAATTGTTTGTAGACTTTTGTAAAGCCGAGGAATCATTGGAGACCTTAGGTTATGGCCAGGAAATTCCACTTTACAGGACAAATTCGACTTTACTGAGTGTTGGTGAAAGTTTTTTGATTTTTTTTTTCCTGATGTGACATACAGATCATTCCTTATCATTTTTTTCTGCTTGTACCTGGTGAATGTGTTCCACTTTAGGAGCAGTTCAGTATGTTGTTAATTTAAATAATTACACATAATTGCAGGAACTCTTTCAGAACTTCAGAACACAATGGCGCATTATCCATAAGACATAACCAGATATTTACAATTACCTAAGGTTGTTATTAAAGCTGTTTTCTATTTGTCTCTCCCTAAAATTGATTAGAGGTACTTCACATGTCTAATTTTGTGGATACATCGTCTGTTTGATGGTACCTAGGGTAATGGGTAATAATACCATAGTTAACAGTGAGAAATTTGAGACTCTGGTAATGTATTCAAGGTGAGAGTCTCCCACCTATTTGGGAGATGGCTGTAATGATAAGCCTGAGTCTTAGAGACATATTTCTCCCTAGATTTGGGCTCTGGAAGCGGTAGAAATGGCCTCTAAGAGGAGCAATACTTACTAAAAGATCAGTGGCACAATCTAAAGGTCAGTGTACAGGTAGTTTGTAATCTCATATTTTGCCGAATACAGTCTCTCTAGGGCTCCAGTATGGTCAAGGTACTTTAAGCCTCAGGGCTTCCTACATGGGTGGATAGACAGGGGAGAGATAGACAATGGCGAAAGCAGATTTCACTTCATGTTATGGGCTAAACTTTGCTCTAAATAATCATGGGATAATAAGTAGACCATTCCGGAATCTAGGAAGGCAAGAACAAAATGAGTGTCAGATCCCCAAGAGAGACCAAGGCAGTGTCATACTCTTGCTTACAATCATGTGAGTAGTAGTGTCAGCAGTAGAGGGACTCACCTACTACACATATTTATAAATGTTTATAAACATTTATAAATATTTATTTATAAATGTCCCTTATTTTCACAATAAAAACTTGACACTTATAACCTTTTCTCCAGTGGGAGCCTGATTTGGGTGATCTCTATTTTTTTTTTAAAACATAATAAATCCAAAGTACAAAACCAAGACATCAGGAAGGACGGCCAGGATTAAAGAAATAGGAAACACAAAATATCCAAAAATAATGTTAGAACAATATAGATTAGGCAAACAGAATCAACTAAAGCTTGACTGTGGAATCCAAGACCTTGTTTGGTGCACAGGGAACAGGTTTAGGTCTGTTAGTTAAATTTAGTTAAAAAGGCAAATTGTAACGCTACAAAGACATCCTATAAAATTGTTTTCTTATATAGTCTTATACACGGGTGTGATATTTAGGCACTCACAAATGTTTGACTAAGTGTACAGTTTGTTGCTAACCATTTACTGTAAGCAATCTGTTAACCCTTATATAACCTTAAGCCAGTAGTCAGTAGATACTATAAGCATACAAGTACATACAAATACATAAATACATTCATGTTTTTCACATTTCTACACAGATATATTTACTAATAAAGTTTTTAGTGTGATTTTTGGCCAAAAGGAGTTTTACAATACATATCAATCCAGCATGCAGTATACTCACTGTTCCCAGCATGAACCTAACTGGATTATATTTTGTTTAGTTGTGAAATGTGAATGGAAAACATGACAGAAGAAGAAATGTATAAATGGATAAAGGTTAGACAAGAGACGAGAGAGACATATGGCTAAGATATTTTCATATGTAGAACACTGAGGAATAGACAAAGAAAACTCATACAAAACCAACACACTGTTTCTGTTACCTCTTCTTTCCTCTTTCTGTAGGGCTTTACAGAGACATTTCACTTCTTGCCTCATTGAGCTGTCACACTATGAATGAGCATAACCTTAGATATGTCTCTGAGGAGCTGAGCTAGAACAAAATCTTATTCTCTGGCAGTTCTCTACTCAGCATTATTGTTTAAAAAAAGATCCTGATACTGATTTAGTAGATCTCTAATTTCTATTTTTCCTCCATCAGATATCCTGCACATACAGATTTTTAAACAAGAAAAACAAGAAAAAGACAGAAAACAAACAAAAACCTAAAACAAAATATACAAATAAATATCATTTTCTACAGACAACACATTTTTCTTGAAAACCACAGGGCTGGATAGCTGTTCTGGGTAGCGTTTTACAAGATGGCAGTAGCTCTGTTCTGGATGTTAGTCCCATTTTAATAAGTGCATAAAGCAAATGCCAGATGACTAAGTTCATCCAAATGATCCTCTGCAAGGTTTAGAAAAAAAATTGCGTGTGAGAAAAATACTTGGAAAAAGTGTATGAGTGAGTGAGTGAGTGAGTGACGGATAAAAAAAATTAACATAGATTTGGTTTAGAAATAGATGCACAAAATAACTGAAAGAAGAGGTGTGGAAATGTTTCCTCATAAGTTACTGACTATGAGCACTCACATTTTCTCTTCCTTCATACCGTCTTAATGACATCTAGAGAGTCCGTATGGGAAGCGTCTCCATCTTAAACTCACAGCACAGCAGAAATCTATACCTAGCCACATAAGGCATTTTTCTACAGTGACTAATGTACAGTGAAGCTTAACTATATTTTTTTAGGTCATGGACTATATTTGTATAACTCACTCCCCCTGGTGCTCCAAGTCCTGATAATAGCAGCATTGCTTACTTAAATATGTAACTTTATTCCCAGAATAAGCATGAACATAAGTGTTTGGCAGGCCCTGGAAGAAAGTGGTATTGGTTTAATGGTTCATATATTCCATATGTATAAAGTGGAAACACCATGTGCCAACAAGGACTCATGTATGCTTTATTTTGATGTACTGAGCACAATTTATTTAATCTTCATTGGCAGACAGGAAAATAAGTCATACTGAATCAGACCAATGTTCCTCTTTCTTCCTTACTTCAAGACTCTCCTCTTCATACCATGTTGCTATAGTAGTGCACTACATTTCCTTTTTCTCTATTCAAGTGACCTAATGTTTAAAGGTTTCATAAGAATGCAAAGTCAAATGTTATGAAAACTTGTACACAGTTAAGTGCACAACTAAGGAAAGATTTTTTTCAGTTTTTAATAAAAACAAAAAAAAACAAAAACAGGAAATATGTGTATAACTGTCTAAAGTTATCTAAAGGTCTCTTTCTCTACAGTGCTATAGTTGGGCATGCTTTGAGGAGTCAGCTCTGGGTTAATGACTCCTTTTTACCCTGAGAGGAAAACATTTCCCTTACCAAGGTCATGAATGTCACATAATTATCATATAAGTGCTGAAACAGAATACAGTATGTCTAGACACACCATTATGAAGACCTTATCTAATGCAATTATACCCAAGAGTTTTTGATTTATTTGCCTTTTAATTTTTTTTAAACTCAAGATAAAATATAAGATACAGTTTTAAAATGTTAGTGGGTGCTAATTCTAAATTCTTCTTTGTTTATATACTTATATATATTTCTATTATTCTTTATATATACACACACATATACACACACACACACACACACACACATATATATATATATATATATATATATATATATACATACACACACACACACACACACACACACACACACACAGACACACACACACACACATATATATATATGGACTATCATACATGATAGGAAGGAGATGTTTTTATAGAATTTAGCAATGGTGGTTTACTTTGTATATATACCAAAGATAAATAGAAAAACTATACAATTAAAAAGTGAATAGTTGTCATCATGCAGAAGTTGCAATTTCTCCCAAAAAGGTTAAATTGTCTAAGACTCACAAATTTGAGGAGTAAAATCCATTCCCTAGCAAACATACACATAGATATAATGTGATCTTTTTCTTTCTTTTAACAGCAAAAAGTAATGTATACTGCTACAATAGGATATTCTTATATGAGGATTCTGAAGTTTCTTAACTTCACGTTGACATTAAAATAAAAGTTTCCATTTTGTGCATGAGTGTGTAACACACACCCTAACAATGGGGAAAGAGGACCCTAATTGTATGTACCCTCCCAAGAAGAATGAGGCCAGCTGCATCCTCTGGGACTCAAAGCTGCAAATGGCACAACTGTGGCACAAAACCCAAATCCTCTTATGGTGCTAAACGGTGCTCTCACAAGGGACACATTTTTTGGGGGAGTAAAATCAGGAACTGGGAATATTGCACATATGCAGAAGAATGTACACAGAATGTAACACAGCTAAGGTTCAACTTTTTTAAGCTTGATAACAACTCTCTTGCATGAGATGATCAAGAGCAGACTATTTTCTCAGGGATGGCAGTGTAAATCACTGTAAAGACACTCTAGGCCACATTGTAATCCTTTTGTAGTGTAGTGTTACACACACATTTTAGGATGTTTTTAACATTTACTAAAGGAAAATGACCAAAGTAAAACTTTGATTAACGGTTTCTGTAACATATCAAACAGACTTATGTTATATGCCAAAATGCTATGAATTTCTAACAGACAATACTGACTACAGGGTAAGCTGAGAGATACCCTACATCTTGCAAGATCTGTCTTGCTGATTTCATTTCATTTTCATTTTAAGATTTCTCATCCAATGAAATTATGTTCTTTAGTGCTAGCTACTATTCTTTGTACGTTTATATATGCTTTAAAAAGACAAGTAAAAAAGCATCCCATGTGCCTTACTTGTACATGGGCTGAATGCATTGTTGCACTCTAATTTCATTTGCCTGCAAATCTTTATGAATTTTTAATTTCTCATTGCAATTTTGAGCCATTCTGTACGGTCAGATATGTACATGAAACTAAGGACAAAAATTGTATGGTTGTGTAGGACCATAAGTGAGATTACAAGTCAGCAGAAGTGTGGCTATGGATAGTGCAAATCATCAGAACCAGGACGATTTAAGTGCTGAGTGATTAGAGATTTGAAAGCAAAGTATAGACTCAGGCATCTTAGCAGTACTTGACCACAGGCCACAATCCCTTTCTGCATTTTTATTGAGGTCATAAGCAAACATAAGAAGCAAATATTGTATTGAATAAAAATGAGTAATGCAGCTTTTGAATCAGCCTGCAACCATCCCTCTCCACTTCCTTCCATATTTATCTCTGCCTAAAACTCTCACTCCCTAAATAGACTCAGTTTTTTATGATGTGATATAGACAGATATTGCAGTTTCCCTCCCTTTGGAGTTATGATTTAGTTTCCTTAACTAAAATATATAGCTTTGGTTTTCACACACCAACTTAAGAGGAAATCTTTAAAAAGACAACTTAGCTTAGAAAAGTATCTTCATTATGAACCTTCTGATCTAACTTCGTTTAACAGAATTAATTGCAAACAACATCTGATTAATTACTGATTAATTACAAAACTTATTTCTCAAGTCAGTACCTAATACTAGGAACAGGATACAGTAAATGAATGTATTCATACTTTGGCCATGTCCACACTAATACATTTTCATTTGAAAACGTATATTTTTCTCTCCGTTTTGGCCTTTCGTCCACACTGAGACAGCGTTTTAAGTCAACGAAAATGTAGCTGTTGGAAGACACTCTCCAAAGCGGATAAATTTGAAAACGGCGTCTTCGCGTCTTAGTGTGGACTGTGAAGATGGAGGCTTTTGAATACTATGACGCATTTTTAGTCATGTGATGCAGACGAAAGTAAATAAATGCCAAGCCTAAATGACGCAGATTGAAGCTTTACTCATGCGCAGTAGGGAGATGTAAGCATTTTCATACATTTCAGTGTGGATGAGCAACGTTTGGAAAGCGTTTGAAAATGATCATGTGGACGCGGAGCGTTTTTAGACGTAAACTCTGTTTTCAAATATATCCGGATTAGTGTGGACATGGCCTTTAACACCCATTAAAACTTTTACAGTGTATGCTTTGGGCTCACCATGAATAAAAACATATTTTGTTTTAGAAATAAATGATTTCCCTTGTTTCCCTTGTGTTGAGCAGCAAGTTATGTGGTAGCCTAGAGTTTAAGGTGTCGGTCTACTCATTAGAAGGTTGAGTTCAAATCCCTGATCCACCAAGGTACCACTGATGAGCCCCTGAACAAGGCCCTTAATTGGCTCTCAATTGAACAAGGCTCTCAATGGCTTACTTATATAAAAATGTAAGTATCTCTGGATAAGGGCACCTCCCAGATGCTGTAATTTAAATAAACTGATGCAAAATGTAAATTGCAGTGCTGAACTTCCCACTATTTCAAATTTATACACTCACATTTACCCATCTTGAGATGTTTGAGTTTAACCCAAATTACACACAAAATAGCTTACTCGTCCTTTCTTTTCTCAATTACCAATGTCCAAATTATAACAGCCAAATTTATTCAAAACACAAACATTGCAAGCCTGATTTAATGCTTGGGGCTGTTGAGACCAAAAGACTCAGTGGTTGTTTCACTCACACAGGAACAACAAATAAAAAAAAAAAAACGTGCGGTACCTTATTCCATATTTGATGGCTATCCAACATATTATCTGAATGCCTATCCGCGAAATTGTGCCCGTCCCAAGCCTGGATGAAATGTAGGGTAGCGTCAGGAAGGGCATCCAGCGTAAACAGAACAAGGAACAACCAAATGACCAACAAAAACATTACTAATACACAAACTAATTCTCGCATTTTTTTAACTGGGTTACACTTATAGTCATGTGCTGTGCAAAAGGGCTTGTGGGTAATGAAGTCCAGAATCAAATCCTCAACCTTTCTGCAGCATTTGTTACTACAGTCTACCAGACTCTCCTGTTTACCCTCGGGAGTCTTGGAATTCATGGATCAGCACAGAAATGGTTTGCATCCTACCTGGCCTCATATCAGGCAACATGGAGGGAATTGACATCTGCTCCACATAGACTCTCAACTGGGGCTCAGTACATAGTCCTTTTCTTTTATCCCTATATACTTAATCTCTTGGCAAAATTATAGTCTCACCTGGGTTCTCTTACCACTGCAATGCTGATGACACGCTACTTATCTTCTCCTTCCCTCCCTCAGATACCAGGGTTTCTGCTCGGATGTCAGCATGTCTGGCAGACATATCATGGATAGACGGCTTATCAGTTGAAATTCAATTTAAGCAAAACTGAACAGTTGGTCATCCCAGGTAATTCATCCCCAGGTCCCGATCATGCACTATCCCTACACAACAATCTGATCTCCCTTTCAGCCACCGCTCACAAACTTGGGGTAAGTATGGACAATCAACTATCCTTTATCGCACATGTTGCTAATGTCTGACATACTCATGTAGATTTCTTCTCTACAACATCAGAACAATGCAACCATTTTTATCCACACAGATTGCTCAGGTGCTTGTTCAGTCTCTTGTAATTTTGAGACTGGACTATTGAAACTCACTGCTACCTGTTCAAACTATGAATGCAATTCATTCTCTGCAAATGATCCAAAATGCAGGTGCATGACTTGTTTTCAACCAGATTCAAAACACTGATGCTTGCCTTCAAAGACAAAAATGTACCAGCACTCTCTTACCTCAAAGCTCTTGTCACTCCTTGCACTGCACCTCACTCCCTCAGTGCTTTACTAGCACTGCTCGACTGGTCCCACCATCTTTCAAGGTAAAAGGTAGGTATATTACTCTTTTATATTCTGGCACCAAGGTTGTGTGAACTTCCCCTAGATGTTCGAACAGCTGAGTTGCTATTCTTCAAACAACGGGTGAAGAACTACCGCTTCTTGAAACACTTAAACTAGCACTTATTTTCTCTGTTTGTTTTATGTATTCTTAAAAAATACAGGTAAATTATGTAGGTTGATGGTATCTTAAGTCTGAAACCTAGTGAACCAGTGCTGATAAAGACTTCAGTGTCACTTTGGATAAACACCAACCAGGCAACCAGGAACTTTTAAGCAATATATAAGTAGGAGCATTGGTTAATTTCTGAATTTTTTTTTATAGATTTAACATAAATTCCTTCCTGCCTAAGCCTTCCAATGTTCAATGATGAAGACCCGAGCACAAAAACCGACCACGGCGAAGGCAGTTCAAAGCCACTACCATGGTCTTCAAGTGGTTCTGTCCAGCGCAGTCCCATGTATTTCCAGGCTCCTGCACCTCCGAGTGATAATAAATAGTAAGGAGTAGTATGAGCAGCTTGGCAGAGTGAGTGAGTGAGTGAGTGAGTGAGTGAGTGAGTGAGCGAGAGAGAGAGACAGAGAGAGAGAGAGAGATCATGTGATGACAGTACAAGACAATGCAGGCAGGGACTGACCTTAAAACTAAAAGGGGAAGCCAGTAGGTGACAGTAGGCTTCCTGGAACATAAAGCAGGCAGACACTCCAATGTCAAAGTTCTCTTCTATAACTGTACATTAACATTAAGTCTTTTCTTCTAAGAAATGTTCAATCATGGAGACCAAATTTATCTTGGTAATTGCCTATACGTATACTTGTTTCTGCATGGGTTCCTAAAAAAATCTGTATCATCACTATAAATGCACTATTAACTCTGTATAAATGCAATTTAATTATCTTTTTTTTCAGGTCTCAGTATGGATGAAAACATTGAATGTATAACATGTAGAACATTTCTTTGGATTGTGGTATCTTAGAGCTCTTAGTTACAGTTGTATAGTTATAGTTTTAGTTACAATTTTTGGCAATTGATTATCCAAGACTGCAAATTTCTGATACCACTGATAAAATATGAAAACTCAAAGAAGAGACACAGCAATAACAGCTAGTTATTTCTAACACTAAAATATCTAGTCATATGATATTACAATAGTGTATGTGTGCTGCCCTGCATGTACTTGGTTTTGAGGACAGTGCGAGGAGTTCATGTGGTAAGATATCACAGCGGTAACCCTACCCACCTTTCTTGATACTGTATTTATCCTAATGTTGTCAGAAACTTGAGATACTCTCTGGATGAAAAACACAATTTATGGGATGTGATAATGGGGCCTTTCAACTTTTTGGCATTGAAAACTGGAGGCCCTTTGTCACAGGGATTCTCACTATATGCAAAAGTAAAAGTGGCACTAAACATTTATATTTGTTTTTAATAGATCAAATAAAAAAGCAGGATATGTATCCTCTGGACATCTGGACCAGTTTCAGTTTAGTTCAACCATGAGGTGACAGTGACAAGGAAATACTCTGTGAGATTACATGGACTCAACAGGAAACCCATCCTCTTCTGGGTCTAGGTAATTTCACATTTTTGTGGGTGTTTCTGCTGTCAAGCTTCTGAACAGAGTGAATCAGTTTTACTAGTTTACCATCTGCTACTGTATGCATGGGCAAACAAACAAATCATAATTCCAGCCCTTTTTATATTAGGTGCTGCTCAGTGCCAGGTTTATACATGTGAAAATGGTCAAAGCTGAATACATAATATTGCATGTTTATGCCTTTTGGAGCTTGCCGCATAATCACATCACAGGCTACTATCACTCATATGCGGGATAGCTTCAAATAAACAGGGTTTAATAACATAATAAACACAGAACAGGAACAAAGATGAAAACTACACAGGACAAAGGACGAGGGTACACTGACAATGATTCCATGCTGCCATAGGCAATGCAGCATGGTTAAATAGACATGACGATTAACAATAGGGAACAGGTGTGCAGAGACGGGGAGGAGTAAACAAAGGTGGGGCAGACACGTGGCACGGAACATAAACAGAAGCACATGGCCAAAAGTCCGGGCTGAACTGTAACAGTACCACCTTCAAGGCGTGGCTCCCAAAGCACCAATCCGTCTTAATATCAGTCCCGACGAGGTCCGGGATGGGTGGGAGGGGGGGTTAAGGCACACGGCAAGGTAGATAGGGGGAGCAAGGCACACGGCGAGGCAGATGGGGGAGCAAGGCACACGGCGAGGCAGAAGGGGGAGCAAGGCACAAGGGGGGGCACATGGCGAGGTAGATGGGGAGCAAGGCACACGGCGAGGCAGATGGGGGGAGCAAGGCACACGGCGAGGCAGATGGGGGAGAGCAAGGCACACGGCGAGGCAGATGGGGGAGAGCAAGGCACACGGCAGCACAGCCAGAGAAGGCCAAGCAATGTCCACAGCCGAGTAGAAGGGCCTAGCGACGTCCACAGCCCAGCAGAAGGGCCGAGTTTTGGTCACCGCCGAGCAGAAGGGCCAAGCACAACCAACCTCCGCGGGGAACCAGTGGTTGAGTGGTGTGGTGTCTCTCACCGGATAAAATGTTTAGCGATGTCACAGAAAAAAGTCCTGGGGAAAACAGGAAGATTGGAAGAACAGTCCAGGAGGAGGAAAAAAATGCTCTCAATA
This sequence comes from Tachysurus vachellii, assembly GCF_030014155.1. Lineage (NCBI taxonomy): Eukaryota > Metazoa > Chordata > Actinopteri > Siluriformes > Bagridae > Tachysurus > Tachysurus vachellii. The sequence goes on along the minus strand of NC_083478.1, from coordinate 12,829,407 downwards.
AGCCGATCCAGGCTGGAAGCTATCCTGCTGTGTCCGAGTTTATTTACAATTTAAATTTACAATTCTTCAGAGTTTATTTATTTAATTCTTTACAATTCCTTCATATTCAAGTACACAAGTATGCACTTTTTTAGAAGTGTTTCCTGGTTCCGTGCCAGAGGTTAATCTTAATTATTTGATGTCAACAACCCGACAAGAAGATATCCATTTTTTTAAACTTCTTATTCCAGTCACAGGGTGTCACTGGCATCTTTTTATAGTAGACTTGAGGCACAAGGCAAGGGACACCATGGACAGGGTGCCAGTCCATCACAGGGCACATGCACACACTTCAGACAATTTAGAGTCAATCAGCCTACCACATTTGTCTTTGAACCAGTGGAGATAACCAGAATATCCAAGGAAACCACTGAAGCACAGGGAAAAGTGCACACAGAGTAGAGGCAGAAATGAACCTCTAAACCCAGAGGTGTGAGGCAAACTTTCTAACCAACAATCCATTGTGTCCCTCTATGAGAAGAAACTGCTTAAAAGTTTATATTTTACTAAAAAAAATACACCGAAAACCAGCCATTTCAACTGCACTTTGAAATCCCAGAATGAATTTGTTTGGAATTAATTTTATAAATAAAAAGTAAAATTAATTTGTTTAAAGTTATCATTACAAAGCTCTTTTAAATTGATAACACCTTATTTCCATGTAGTGGAAACTATCATCCAGTAGACACTGATGTAATACATTTTCAAAAAGGATGCATAAGCAATCTTTGTGATATCACACTTAAATATAAATTTAAAAAATCTGATGTGCTTATTGAATTGCAGAATGAGTACAATCTTCAGTTTGCTCTATATGTGCTTGTGTTTCAGACATCCCTGTCATATGAAACTATCAGAGGATAATGATAACTGCAAGAATAGGAATCATCGCAACACCAGAAAGATTATCAGCACAAATATTTCTCACTGCTAAATTCATTTTATGTCATAAATGTATGTTGACCTTTTTCACTAGAACTTGACTTACTTGTAACTAATTGCTCATGCTAATGTTCCACTACTTTATTAGCTGAAAAGGAATGTGACTTACTCATCACTGCATCCTCTGCTTTCAACAGAGGATTGCACAGACTGACTGGCTACCCTTTAATTATAGTGGATTGTTAGCATGAGTCTAACTGCCTCCCTGGCGTCTTTGCACACGCCCCTAATTATGATGTATGTGTTGATTGTCTGTCAAGAGAGAGACATCAGAATGAGGGAAACCCCATGTGGACATGTGAAGAAAATGCAAACCTATGCACAAGGTCTAACCTGAGCTAACGCTTAAACCAAAGACCCTAGTGTTGTTAGGCACCATCACTAATGTTTTTCCAGAAATTTGCTTGCTATAGTCTGTTACCTTAGCATAACAATAAATCAGGTTAAAACAGAACTAATTCCAATCAAGAGAATATAGTGATGACAAACTATGAGAGTTATTGAACGCTCCAGATCTAGTTTATATTGTAAGCATTCTAATAATATTTTTTTTTTGTAAAACAAATAAAGGATTTGTTGGATGGTAGGAAATCAGACAGTTTTCAAGGTCAAATATATTATTGTTATATTTTATTTATCACATGTTATAAGAAATCAATACATAGTAGTTGTTTTAGATAATCATTGTGTTGCTATCTTTAAGTATAGTAGGAAATGAAGAACAATTTTCATCCTTTTCACTTCTCGGGCCACAAAGACTATAAAATGTAATATATTTACTAGTGGTTTAAATAAAAAGTAAAAAAAAACATATAGCAAAAACATCAAAATGTAGTCCGCACATACAAGCTTAGTATATTTTAACTTTAAAAAGCATTGTCAGTCTGTGTTTGATTCATGGCAGTTTGGGGTAAATGGGTTCTAAGGTGACAAACAGTAATTTTATGAATTATCATGCTTTACTAAAGTTTATGTTTTGTGTGAGTCCGCTCCTGTACATTGCCCTGCAAATACAGAATGAACTACAGTAGGATTTCTCCCAAAAAGGATAGAAAAAGAAATATACAATGCTACTGTGCTTCTGAATGTGTTTTTTTACCTTAGGGAAATAAGTCAAAATTATCTGATGGGACTGTAATGTCCCATCAGATACAGATAAAACATAATATAATATCCAGATATAATCTTACAATCTTAATCCCAACTCACAATTTAACCTTAATTGAATCTGTAACATCCTTTGTGATTAAATACTAGTGATCATTTAAAAAGAAATAAACTTGTATTCTGATACTTAAGACCATTTTATAATACAGAGAAACATAAGTGCAGCAAAACAAACAAAAAGTAAAAAGCTTAAGAAGTCAGAACTTCACTTTGGAATCCAAAAACTTTTCTGCATAGTTAAAAGTTTTAAGATTTCTAAAATCTACATATTTGTAGGGCTCTACATACATTTTTGTGGGGATCTACATAAAGACCCATAAAGTGTAAAGTGTTAAACATAAAGTGTTTCACCAATGCTGAAGACGTAAAGGATTGTGAAAAAAGCTTATATATTATATATATATATATATATATACATATATACATATATATATACATATACATATATATATATATATATATATATATATATATATATATATATATATATATATATATATATATATATATGTGTCATGTTTCTGAACAGAAATTAGACATTACCAACATGAAACTTTCTAAGGGCAGGGCCAGTAGTGTAGGCGGATTTCCCTGGCAATCATGATCCCTAGTTTAGGCTTTTGTTGAATTATGGGAAAAGTAAATACTTGAGCAAGGAGAGGCAGGTGAATTTGGCAAGCTATCACTGTCTCTCTTTTTCGAACTCTTTCTCTCTCTCTCTCTCTCTCTCTCTCTCTAAATATTAATATGCAGTATATGTATATATAGTAATAGTATGAAGTGTGATATTTTTTGCATTAATAAACATACATACATAGACAAAAAATAAAGCTAAAATAGCAGGTAGTTGTAGATCTTTAAGGCAGCTCAGGAGTGCTGGACAAAACAACAGTAATCGCAAACAAAAAAATACCCCTCAGACGAAGATACAAAAAGCAGCACAGTTCTTCACATTGCACATGTCATGACAGCACAAATGTCCCTTGGAAACCTGTTCTCCTTCCTTCCAAACAAACAAAAACAAACTGTGGGAACCTAAGATATTTGATCGTTTTTTGCTTTATATTTATACCACCTTATATAAATGTCCTGCAGATTGGAGAGAGGCAGTATGTTTACCTTAACATGCTAAACCTTTTTCAGGTTTTTTAGTCACGACACACTAACAAGAAAAACATTCGCATCCTCAGAAATTGTTGTCTGTTTTCAAGTCGCAAATTTTATGACATTTTCATCCTTGGCAGGCTCAAGCTACAGAGTGACTTAAAAAAGCTGCAATGATGATATTTAAATATCTGCCGGAAATGTGAGTTTTGATCTAGGGTGAAATCAATCCAAATGTAGTAAAGTATTTGTAAGCCCTGAATCTATGGCTAAAACGTAGAGGACACTATGCCACCTTGGGAATTTCTCCTCGGGATACATTCGCCCAAACTGAAAGGACGCTCAGGTTTGTGGAGCTTATTAGAGACATGTGTTTGATAGAAAAATAAAAAATGCTTTATTGTTAAAAAAAAATACTGTAATTTTTGTAAAAATTCCACGTCATTTTTCCAAACAAAAATAATAAAACTGTTCAATACAAAATTACACAAAGAACTGTCAGTCTAATAAAAGGAGCAGGTATAATTACAGTATTTGGTTTTCATTCACTTAGTTAAATAGGCATAGAACTGCAGGAAAACTGAGACAAAAAGAACAAAGATTAAAAGACACACACAAACACAGTTAGCATGTCTCAACTTTGCTATTTGGCACTGTTTTTTGTCCCACACCAAGTGTAACTAGGGCTGTGATGCATGCTATCGAACAGTATATGCAAATATACTTTTAAGGAAAATACATACTCGTTTGTTTTTCTATCTACCCAATTATCCGATTCATATTTGCACACATTTTTTATGTGTGTATCTTATAGTCTTTAAGTCATGACATATTAAAGTCGTGGCTTAATGGTTAGAGAGTGTGACTCCTAACCCTAAGGTTGTGGGTTCGAGTCTCGGACCGGCCACGACTGAGGTGCCCTTGAGCAAGGCACCGAACCCCCCCAACTGCTCCCCGGGTGCTGCAGCATAAATGGCTGCCCACTGCTCCAGGTGTGTGTTCACAGTGTGTGTTCACTGCTGTGTGTGCACTTTGGATGGGTTAAACGCAGAGAACGAATTCTGAGTATGGGTCACCATACTTAGCCGTATGTCACGTCACTCTCTAAAGATCTTTCTGTCCTACATGCACACAAACATACACACCCTTGCTTTTATGAGGTGTACTGGCTTGTTGGAAAGCTGGCCCTAGTTACACACCCATATAACACATCCACTGTATGACTTTTTTGGCTCTGTAGAGCCAGGCCTTTTAAGGAATGTGTTTAGTGTTTATATGACCTCCTATTTCGCAACAAGCTACTCCTTAAGCAGTATTAGGTTGTCTCAGAACCCTTTCCTAGAATAATTTACTGAGCTATGGAGACCTTAGTGTTCTAAGCTTGGATCTGTCTTTTAGACTCAGACACTAATAATACTAAGGTCACTGCATGCCAAAATATTGGATTTTTATTAATGGCAACTGAAAAGCCAGCTTATATGCAGAGCAATAAAAACATCTGCAGTAAGTAAGCAGAAAAGCTAGGGGAAATTTACTGGAATATTGTTTAATACATTCTCATCACTTAAGGAATGTTGAAGGTGCTTTTTTATTTGAGTGTGGATTCAGCAATCGTTAAATCTATACAGTATATAGTATATATAAAATTGATAAAAGTGCTGTTGAGTATACATGACATATGACAATAGGATATCACCAATAGAATAGTGGTTAGCTTAAACTATCATCGCCCATGCTCTCATTATACAAATACTATCAGTTTCTGAATGCAGTCTAATAAAGCTGGACTTCAGACAAAGCCATTTAGGATTAGAATCCCCGTGAAATATTTTATAACAGTCCCAAATACTTGTTCATGGGTGGTTCAGAAACCACACATAGTGTACACTTGATTAATTATACACATTAATAATTACACTATAATGATGCTCATAAAAGGTCAACAAAGTCATCACTGGGATTCCATTATCTTTAACCTCCCAGAAGTCACAATTAATCTCATTTTATTGCCTACCAACTGCTATGGTAAGAAGTAGGATTATCCAACTGAGATCATGCATTTTCTAATTTCTAAACTCTGAAAATCAGTGAAAGCCAATGAATAACAGGACAAGAAGAATAGCAGTTCTGGGTTTAAATAAAATATTATTTAATTTTTCCAGTGAAGTTTGTAATAAAAGTATTTTATTTTTACATCTAATCTCATGAATATAATAAGATTGGTTGATATAAGACTGTGCCTATGATAATTAAAGGATAAATTCTGAATACCACCACCACTTCTACAACTGTGGCATCCCACTTATAATGCATGAATGCATGACACTTCTAATTTGAACTATACATATTTTTTACCTTCCCTCCCAAATTCAGTTCCAGCCTAATTCACTTCTAGTCTTCTGGACAAGCAGAATGCTTTAAATCAGACCTTATTTCATCATAGATTAAATATTAGTTTTAAAGATTACCTTAATAAACTGATTAATAAACCTGATAAAAAGATGGAAGTACATTGATGTAAGGTGATTTATGTGGGTATGTGAGAAAATGTCAATGTAAAATCTGACACTTATGGAGAAAATACACCTCATCTTTTTTACAAATACATCGTATTTTCCCAATGCACAGTACATTGTGTACAAAAAAATATTGTTACAATTAGTTGCTTTTTAATAGACAAGGTTATATAAATAATGGGTTTCTGTTTGGTTGTTAGGAAGCTTGCTGATAATTTTTTTTCACCTCTGAAAATAATTAAAAACATGTATTAAAATAATCATTGAGATCCATTCACAATAGTTTATCTTAACATATGCATAAATATTTAAAATGCACATTTTACTTAATACTTAAAAAATACATACAATATTAAATACGTTTAATCCGGCTATTCTAAAATAATGTCACATGACATTTAATATACTTTTCTATAAAAAAAATGTTTTTATAGTATAGAGAAATTGAAAAGCCAAAAGATATCATGCAAAGAGGCCGTGGAAAAAAATCATGCAAACGGGTCACATATTGTGTATGTAGACTTTAAAACAGACCACTTTTAAAAACAATGAGCAGATGTCTGTCATCATGTATTCAACCACCTATATTTGAATTGTGAAACACTCATTTTCTATAAAAGTAAGGGATTAGCAAAGTGGTTTTTAGACTTGCTGACCTTTTGTTCTTTTATTCACTTGTGAGGTAATATCAACACTCCATAATGCTAAATAGTTATGTTATTAATAATATTGTTTTGTATATTTTTGCTAACAAGGATTTGTGCTTTACTTAATGCTAAATAAGATGACAATGTATTTGTGATTTGAATTGTCAGATTGCATGGTCAGAGATGAGAAAACACACACACACACACACACACACACACACACACACACACACACACACACACACACTATAATCAGTCCTGATGACTCATGTAGCTGCTGAGGTCAAAAAGCTCAGATATTTCAATGAGAGATGTACTGAGAATATCTAAATCTCAACATTCCCATAAAAAGCTCAAATACAGTAAAAAGCCCAGTTACAGAGTCTGACTCACACATCAGACAGGGTGGGACAGATGTGTATGAGCACAGTCAAGGCTATTATTATTATTATTATTATTATTATTATTGCATACATTTTTTCTGTCAAATATAATAAACAAAGCGGGGGCACGGTGGCTTAGTGGTTAGCACGTTCGCCTCACACCTCCAGGGTCGGGGTTCGATTCCCGCCTCCACCTTGTGTGTGTGGAGTTTGCATGTTCTCCCCGTGCCTTGGGGGTTTCCTCCGGGTACTCCGGTTTCCTCCCCCGGTCCAAAGACATGCATGGTAGGTTGATTGGCATCTCTGGAAAATTGTCCCTAGTGTGTGATTGCGTGAGTGAATGAGAGAGTGTGTGTGTGTGTGCCCTGCGATGGGTTGGCACTCCGTCCAGGGTGTATCCTGCCTTGATGCCCGATGACGCCTGAGATAGGCACAGGCTCCCCGTGACCCGAGGTAGTTCGGATAAGCGGTAGAAAATGAATGAATGAATAATAAACAAAGCCATTTTTACTAGCTATAGTCCCTATTTGTGCCTGAATGTGTGTGTGTGTGTGGGTGTGGGTGTGATAAAGACAAACACATTTAGCAGTTTTTTCTTATACTTTCACACAAGCATTCATAAATGTGTATTTTCTCAAAAAAAAAATCTATTTATTTTGCATTTAGCATGCCTGTCATGCCTGAATTTTCTTTGAGCTTGTTGATAATCATGCGTGTTAAAGGTAGGGTCTCCGTTTGAAAGCCAATGTTGACATAAAATCACCAAAACAAACACACCCCTAACCCAAATGGGTCCCACCCCTGTATTGATAGCTCCACCCACACATACATACGTAACCCAGGCAACTAATGGAAAGAAATGTATCTTTATCATAGCTGAAGGGAAGAACAATACGATTGCAGATAAACAAACAAGCAAAAATGACACACAAGCATAATCATGCAAAGGACGGCATATATTAGTTCTGTGAAACAAAGCAAAACCAACGTTACTCACCTATCGAGAAGGAAAAAAGCGCCTCGGCGTCTTAATTAAAGTTGGCCGCATATTCACAGATTGGAGTTTCCCGAGTCAGTAACTCCTGAGCTAAACGCTGTTACTACACAAATAACGCCTCTTTTCTATCGTAGTAATGTAGAGAGGCAGCTACAACCCAATTTTCCTCAAAATCAGCTTTCCTCCGCGGTGGACAAAATACACAAGTCTCTATGTGCAGATGACTGAGAGACAGATTCCAAGGGACCGTCTGAAAAGTGCAAAATCCGAAAAGCAAATACTACAAAAACAGTCATTAACTTCACTGTAATACACTGTACTGTCACCAAATTCAGCTCACATCACTGATGTCCTGATAGTTATACTACAACACTTATTTGGGGGAAATGTCTTTTTAATACATACGGCCAACTTTACTTAATATTTAATATGCGGCCAACTTTACTTAAGTCCCTCGGCGTCCCATCGCAGACCTTCCTGCTCCTTCAGTTCTCTCCAGCGCTGGAAAGCTGATCCTATATTAACACGGGTCCTACTTCTTGCCTTATTGTAAGCCTTTCTTCACTTTCTTTCTTTGTTTTTACCTCCATGTCATTGTTAAAACCGCTTTCTGCTAATGTCACACATGCGCACTGAACACTCTCTGCGCCCATATCGACAAGACACGCCCCTTTCTGCTCATTGGCTACGCGTTAGTTTTTTGTTGTTGTTTTGTTTGGGCCCAACTCAATATTCTGAAGCGTTTCTCAAACAACGGAGACCCCACCTTTAAGGAAATATAGCCTTTTTTGGACCTTCAAAATTCAGATATTCTCTGTATCCTGTGGTTGAGCAATTTCTCTAGTTGATTTTGCCCCTTTTCTCAGCTTCAAAATGGCTGGCTTTTCTCCCATAGACAGCTAACTGTTATTCATGTTGGTCTACCCTTTGTAACAACAAATGCAGTCTTCAGAGGCAAAACCAGGGCTCAAAGAAGAATTAGAGATTCAGGGCTATTAATTGTCCAAGAAATCACATCTGGGTAACAAGAAATGCCTGTCCGTCATATGTTCCAATATTTTTTGATCATTTGAAAAATGATATGTTTCAAATAAAAGGTATTTAATCTAAATATAAATATCAGGAAATGAAAGTTACCTGATCCAATATTTTCTCATCAACTTCATATTATTGTGATTTTGAAATAGGATGCATATTATTTTCTGAATGTCTTAAGAACCCTTAAGCATTTGTTAAAACAGCATTATATAATATAAGTAAATATAAGTAAAAATATATACGTAAAAATGGTAACATATTACACAATACATAACTTTTTTAAACAGAAAATATAATGAAGGAGAAGCAACCAGCCAGGAATTCCAGAAGTGTGCCAGAATCTCAAAGAACATAATTTCAGCTGTAATGTCAAGGTATTTACATCATGTTATCTGTATAGGAATTACAGTAAAGTGGTTTCTAAATTTTTAAGTAATTGGACCAATTAACAATTTGGTTTTGGTTTTAATGCATATGCTTGTATATAAAAGGTCTAAACACTGTTGGAAAATCCCATTTATAACCATTTCTACTCAAGATAAATCTCTGAGGTGATTTATATAATTTGAATTGGGAGCCCACAAAACTGACCAAAGTAGCTTCATTACCCAACTCTAAATACTGCTAACTTTCCCCAATTAAATACAGATGAAGTTTTTGTATTTAAATTGCTGACATAAGTTGCAAAGTGAATATGGCCTATAAGAATAGCACAGGCGGTAGTGGTCAAAATAATAAAATTGTTGCTCCAAGTTTATCTGAGCTCTTAGTATTTTTGTTCATGACAGTCTTATACTGTTTGAACTGGGTGATGTTGGTAAATCATATCTACACTACTTAAACCAGGAAAGCAAATTGTCAAACTTAGCCTGTAAAACTAGCCAACCAGTGTGGAGAAAACCCTCACAAAGGAAACAAGATGCAGTCAAAGCCTCACTAAATGGCATGACAGCAAACACCCTCATTAATTAGTCAACAGCTTAGTGACTTAGTGAGACACACACACACACACACACACACACACACACACACTCACAGCTAGTGAGTGAATCATCAGGGTGTCTGGGTTCAGGTCAAAAGAATGACCTTGTCAGGGTTGATCTCCATGGAGCCACAAGACACCCAATCTGTCAAGCCCTTCTTTTCAGCATGGTGGGAAAGCATGTTTGGCCCATGACCCCATCAACCCTTGCTCTTTAGGACTACAATTCCCAACCATTCGGCATGGCAGTCAGGTCTGCATTGGCCTGAACCAGCCAGGGTGAAGCGAAGCAGGAGTAGTGGTACACAAATGGGGCTCAAATAAATGGATGGTGGCTGTAGAAGTGAGAGGCCTGGGGATAAATGGGTCTTTCTCTCACAACTTTGTTCTATCCCAGTGTCTTTAGGAGAACAGAGAAAAGGAAGGGATAAAGGAGAGCATATGTCTAATGCGAGTGGCAGTAAACAGTTTCTCACTCACAACCTCTGCTTTCTGCTCCTATCATAATGGATTTTAAAACAGTACTGTATTTAGTCAACATCTTGAGATGGCCTTTTCTTTACCACAAGGCTTGTTGTGGTATTAATTTGTTGTAGCCTTAAAATAAATAAATAGATAAAAACACCGACATGCCTTTATACTTCCACAAGCATTAGTAGAATAACTACCAGTCAGGTGTTAGTAATAAAATGTACATAGATATTAATTAATAATCAAGAAGAGTGACTAAATTCATAAAATTGTTCTGGAGCACTCAGGTGTGTGCCTACATCATGCATCAGAAGAAAGGACATCAGCAATGACCCCATAGCAGCAATTTCTGATGCTCATAAATCTGAGAAGGGTTTATAAGGCCATCTCAAAAATATTTTAAAATCACCATTCTACAATGAGAGGGATTGTTTTTAAATGAAAAGCCTTTAAGAAAATTGCTTATCTATCCTTGACTGAGCATCCCAGGACATTAATTTCAAGCTCAGACCATTTAATGTTAAGAGATATAAAGAAACAGCTATACTGTATGATGTAGCTGTAAACACATTCAATGTTCATGTTCATGACATGAATAAAAATACAAGTATGGCTTTTACTGAAAGGGTGGCTAGGAAAAATCCCTTCTCTCAAAAAGAATATGGAGCATGATGTAGGTTGGTAAATTTTTCTTAAAAAATAACAAAATTTGTAATTTTGGCAACACCCGATAACAGCATATCAGTACAAAAACCTTGCACCAACTGTCAAACCAGCTGTGCATTCATTAATATAATGATGAGCTCCACTTTATACCAGAGTATTCTTGAGGCAAATTTGAGGCCATCTGTCCAGCAGCTTAAACTGCTCTGAAATTGGTCATCCAACAGTACAATGCTCCCAGTGAATTTGCTAATAAATAACAGCTTAGCAAACTAATAGCAAATTAGCACTATTACCTCACTGTGATATTGATGTGTTTTAACATCAATATCAGTGACTTGCTGGAAATTCACAAGGTGAGTGGAGGTGGTGGAGGCTGATATAACTTATCAGTAGACCTATGGACTCTCTGTTGTGTTTGTGTTTCTTTGAATTTGACATAGGTCTGGCACTATTATATAAGTGTGCTTGCATAACCAACTTCAAATTGATGGTATGGTGGATAAAAGGAGAACAATTTGTTGTTAAACTCTTTGAAAAAGAAAGAACTACTGTATGAGAGCAAATGCCTCAAGTTTCATTTGTGTTGTCTTTTTGAAGGTTGCCCAAGAGTTAAAGTGAAATGAATATTATTATGTGTGCTATGCGCCAAAATGCTTTTGATACAAATGTTTGCTGTGGGTGTTAAGTCTACAAGTGCACTTTGATACGCTGCTCTGTTAAAGATGTCTCTGTAGAGTTTGTCTCCATGATCTTTTTGTGTCTCTGTGGATTCCCCTGGCTGTCTCTGATTTCTTCCCACCTCCAAAAACATGCCAGTAGGTGGATTGGCTATTCTACATGGCCCTTGCAAGTGAGACTGTGCATGGTACTCTGCCATGTCCCATTCGGGATGTATTCCAGCCTCACATCCAAGGTTCACAGGATAAGCTCTAGATCCACCAGGATAAAGCGGTTACAGAAGATGGATGAATTATTGTTCTGTATTATAAGCAAGTATGGCTTCTGTTCCTTGAAGTGTGTTTATCCAAGCCTAGTTAAAATGGGAACTAACAGAACACAAATATCAAATATTTTAACTACACAAGTGCTTATAAATAGGTACAGTATAAATTAATTTAATCATTGGCGGCTCATCAATACGGCCAGGTGGGGCCCATGATTTTTTATAAGCCATACAAGAAATGTTAGTATAAAGTACAGCAAACTCGGGTGAATGCTATGATCACAAATCTGAACATTTAAACAACAATCTTTAAAACAGCTTGATATTATCTCTAGACAAGATTGGATGAAAGTAAAAATTCTCTAAAGCTTCTCTAATTGCCTTGCACCCTAAACTTAATTGATGTTATGTCATTAATAATTTCTTGCCCCACCAAACTCTATAGTCATGAGCCGCTGTTACAATCAATACCCACTAGAGTCTCTGCTTATGTAAAGGGCATGGTAAGCTGTGAAACAAATATAATGTAAAAGGTCATAAGACTGTATATTTAAAACCTAGACATTCATAGGCCACTTTACCACCATGTCTGTTTCCATGTAAACGCAAACCAGCAACATGACACTCCAAAGAATTACCAGCTATTTTTAATAACATAAGTCAGATTTCTTTACAAGATGCCAATAAATCAGACTAACATACCTGTATGTTTGGTAATCTGAGAGTTATAGTTGATTCTTAAATTCTTGCAGTAATCTGTATTTTTTTCTGGGGTCATTGGATACTGCTGATACAAGAAGTATGACTCAGTGTTTAGTATTTGTATCCATGCCTTTGTTGTTTAGAAAAAAGTTGCAAGTTATACTTATGTTCTTTGTTTGTTAATATCAATTTTAACAATTATTACTCCAACATTAAACATCTTAGTTGCTTGACTTTATCTTCTAAATAAATGTGAAAAAAACATTAAGACATATTTACCTAAAAGGTTGTGAGTACTGTATGTTTAAAAATTTTAATGCTCTATTCCAAATCTATTACTTGTGAGAAGGTATAACATTTACATACATTTACAGCATTTGGCAGAAGCCCTTATCCAGAGTGACGTACATAAGTGCTTAAATCTCTAGCATTGAATAAATTAATGCTGGCTCACTAAGTTACATACAGTATTTAAGATACCATGAGTTTAAAACATTTGTTCAAAGTTACAATGAAAAAGTGTCAAAGGTGGTTTTTTTTTTTTTTTTAAATGCAAAAGATAAGGAAAGAAGTGCTAGTTGAAGTGTTTCCTGAATAAGTAGGTCTTCAACCGCCGCTTGATAATAGCCAGTGACTCAGCTGTCCGGACCTCTAGGGGAAGTTCATTCCACCACCTTGGTGCCAGTACAGAGAAGAGTCTTGTAGTATACTTGCCTCTTACCCTGAGAGATGGTGAAACCAGTCGAGCAGTGCTGGTAGAGCTGGTAGAGGGTGCGGGGTGCAGTGCGCGGAGTGATGAGGGCTTTGAGGTAAGAGGGAGCTGGCCATTTTTGGCTTTGTAGGCCAGCATCAGTGTTTTGAACTTTGGCAGGTTGAAAACAAGCCGGGCAGCTGCATTTTGGATCATTTGCAGAGGACGGATTGCGTTCATAGGTAGACCTGCCGGCAGTGCGTTGCAGTAATCCAGTCTAGAAATGACAAGAGACTGAACAAGTACCTGAGCAGCCTGTGTGGACAAAAATGGCTGAATCCTTCTAATGTTGTAGAGGAGAAACCGACATGAGCGAGTCACATTAGCAACATGAGAGGAAAAGGACAGTTGATTGTCCATGGTTACCCCAAGGTTGCGAGCTGTGGCTGAAGGGGCGATCAGATCGTTGTGCAAGGATATAGCAAGATCATGACCTGGGAATGAATCACCTGGGATGAACAGCTGTTCAGTTTTGATTGGATTGAGCTTTAACTGATGAGCAGTCATCCATGATGAAATTTCTGCCAGACATGCTGAGATCTGGTCAGAAGCTGTGGCATCTGAGGGTGGGAAAGAGAAGATAAGTTGTGTATCATCAGCATAGCAGTGGTAAGAGAACCCACGTGAGGAAATAACTTCACCAAGAGAGTGCGTATACAGGGAGAAAAGAAGAGGACCAAGTACTGAGCCCTGTGGGACGCCAGTGGAGAGTCTGCGTGGAGCAGATGTCACTCCCTTCCATGTTACCTGATATGAGCGTCCTTCCAGGTAGGAAGCAAACCATTCCCAAGCTGATCCGCAAATCCCAAGACTTCTGAGGGTGAATAAGAGAGTCTTTGGATATTCTTGGGGCAAGTCTTCACACATGCTGTGACCTTCCAATGGTTACAGCATAGTGACTTGTGGCATATGACACAGTATTTAAGTACAATAAATACCATTATACTACAGTCATCTTTTTCTTTTTGGTCTTAAGTACTTAAGTACATCTGGTACATCCGATCTAGCATGCAGGTTGTCAAACATTGCCTTTCTGTTTGTGATCAGTATTTTTTGACATCACAGAATAATACTCATCTCTGTCTCTCTATCATGTCTTAGACAGCAGCGTGAGCAGTTTAAATGCAATTGATTGGGAACTGAAAAAGAGATCTTTGTGTGTCTTGCTATCTGTATGTTCTGAATAATCCTCCATGTACTCTTCTTCCATTCACACAAAAGCCCTTTATAATGTAGGATACAAGGGTGCTTTAAGAAATCCAACCGTCTGGTGACACTAAGTCTGGGGCAAGATGGCCATTAAATGCTGATATTTGAAGCTTGAAGTGTGTGCCAGTGTGCAAAGAATTACCTTGAGTGTATCTCTTGACATAATGGAATCAAGTCCATGTCAATCACAACCACTTCAGAATTCCAGAAAGAGGATTGATGGTATAATGGTCAAGTACTTACACAAGCACACACACACACACACGAACACACCACACACACACACCACACGCACACACGTGTTCAAATGTGTATCTATTGTCTTCCTAATAAGCATTTTAATGATCAGCTTAATAAATGCTTTGATAATTAGCTATTTATTTCAAAGAAGGACAGAGTGTGTATTTAATTCAGTGTTAAGTTGCTTAGAAAATGTTTATTCTGTAGTAGTAAAAGTTGGCAATCTCTCCTTATTGCCTCCTGTAAGCTTATGAACTAATTACTTACAAATTTAATTAGACCCATAAATGATAAACACAAATGAAAGAATAGGATTAAGGCTTAGATAGGATTTATCTAAGCCATCCACCACATCTTGTCAAACTGCTGCATATGCTGTCACAGGGTAGCTGAACACACTTTGAGGAAAGCACTAACCGCAATATCCATAAGCTATAAGGTGTGACACTGTTAAACTTGAATATGAAAAAAAAGAAAAAAAAAGCATTGCTTGACTGTATAGTATTCAGTAACAGAAGTGGAACGATTTATAATTATGCTATCCCATATCACCCAGATAAGGATGGGTTCCCTTTTGTGTTTTTTCACTCTTATAGCCTCATGTTATTCCTTGCCACAGGAATTTTAAGAATTTTTAATATCCGGATGCTATAAACTGGATACTCTTTAACTGTAAGGACTCTGCCCGGACTCTGGCCATGTGCATCTGTTTATGTTTCTCGTCACGTGTCTGCCCCGCCTTCGTCTGCTCCTCCCTGTCTTTCACACCTGATCCTTATTGTGTCATTGTCTTCTTGTATTTAACTGTGCCGCGTTGCTTCGTGCAGGGCGGCATCCACTGTGATTTGTCCTGTCTAGTCTGCGTCCTGTTTCATGTTTTCAGTTATTAAACCCTATTTTGATTTATGCTATCCTGCGTTTGGGTCTGCTCTGTTTCCCGGCGTGACATTAACAATGTCTGTTATTAAAAGTGCTGTACAATTTAAAATTGAGCTGAATAAATACTGATTAAAATGTAGCCTACATGCTTTAACAATTGCTAATTCTTATGAAGGTTCTATAGACAAATTCTTAAAAAGGTTACTGGATAGTGGATTTAGCTTACCTCGTCTACAGTGAAATTTACAGATTGTAATAAGTAATCCTTTTGTATGTGCCTAATGATAATCTCTGGTTACCTTACTAGCTGGTTATCAGCAGGGTAGTAAACGCAATCTTAAATTAATGTACCTTTTACTAGGTTATCTATGATTAAGCATGCATATGTATGTGGAAAAGAGCCAAAACTAAGATTTGAATAAAAGCAAAATAATATCATTTTATGTGTATGGCATTAAGAATCTATCTGAGGTTGCAGAGAAAATAACGATATGTTTGGATTATGTCACATAACCTTTTAATCTGAAACCTTCCACCGTTCCTGTTTATAACATTTTTTTTCTGTTGTTAACTAGCACCCTCAGGACACTGATTACTAGTCTCATTAGTTTTTAGCTTAGAACTTTGTAGTCTTTGTATGTGTGATATTTATTTTATGTTGTGCATTTATGTCTGTCGCTATTCTAAATATTTCCTTGCCTAGTCTAGTCCTGGTTAATAATAAACCCCAAATAAACCCCCCAAAACAGACTGGGGATTTTCTCTTTTCAATTCCAATGTATTAAAAAACATCAACCCGGGATGATTTGTTGAGCTATCAGTTGGGTCAATGGTAATGTTTTCCACTGCTGCATAAAAATTTACACATGTTTCCTTGTAACATCTCTCTCTTTTTCCAAACCCCCCACTCCCTCTTTGCACTTTTGTAATGTCTTTGTTCTTTGCATTGCTAGTCTTCTGGACAAACTGAAAGAAATTTCATTGATTTGAGAGTTTTCAGGGGGGCACGGTGGCTTAGTGGTTAGCACGTTCGCCTCACACCTCCAGGGTCGGGGTTCGATTCCCGCCTCCACCTTGTGTGTGTGGAGTTTACATGTTCTCCCCGTGCCTCGGGGGTTTCCTCCGGGTACTCCGGTTTCCTCCCCGGTCCAAAGACATGCATGGTAGGTCCCTAGTGTGTGATTGCGTGAGTGAATGAGTGTGTGTGTGTGCCCTGCGATGGGTTGGCACTCCGTCCAGGGTGAATCCTGCCTTGATGCCCGATGACGCCTGAGATAGGCACAGGCTCCCCGTGACCCGAGGTAGTTCGGATAAGCAGTAGAAGATGAATGAATGAATGAATGAATGAGAGTTTTCAGTGACACATTGCATGCTGTGTTTAAGGCATGTTCACCTTCTGTCTCTCAATATAAAAAGTTTTAGAGTGCTTTGGATGCATTCTTTAGACTTGTGCAACACATTGATATGCCATTAATTTCACATTTAGATAAATCTTCAGATTTATCTTTGGCACAAGATCTGTGAAAGTGCTAGAATAGTGCTTATAGTGTATGAACTGTTACACATCTGATTTATGGACTGTGGCACAACAAATAAAGAGTGATGGTTTGAGCACAACTGATTAATCTGCTGTCATGCTGACTCAACTTTATTTATCTCGTTAGTCTAATAGCCCCATCTGCTGCTCACCCTCCACCCCTCTAGAGGGAGCCCTCACCAAAATATTTAACTGTGTCCAGGTCAGTTTACTTCCTGTTTTTAGACCTTTAATCTATGCTCAGGCATAGCTTTGTGCAAAGTATTTTCAGTTCAACTGTGTACCAAGCAGTTCACTGTTGCCATTATGATTCCTTTTTTTGACCCTGTTTTGTATCTGGTTTTCACTAGTTTTTGGATTATTTTGCCATGCTGGCTGTGTTTCTTGTTTCTGAACTGTGCCTTTTTACCATGTCTGACTTTGCCTGCTGTTTGGATTCTTTGCTTTGGTTATTTTTCTAAATAAGCTCTGATATGGATTCTGCATCTTTCGCCTCCGAAAGATCATTACAGAATACTTCACCACTTCTCAGCTCCAGGCCATCATATTCCATCATGGCTGCTTGTTGTGTTGGCAGCTTACTAGGAGCAACTCACATAACTACAGGCCACCAACATGCACCTGGTACAGGCCATTTGATGCCCCCCCAGCTAGCAGGGCTGAACCTTACAAAATGTCACTGTGGCCAAGGCTCTCTTCCACTATGTCTTCTGAACCTATGGTCTATAGAGGATATAGTGTCTTACAGGGAAACCCAGGGTACACCCAGAACTCGCTGACTCACTTGTCAATGGGCCTCATGCCTTTTGAATGCATCCTGAGATACCAGCCTTCCCTGTTTCCCTAGTCAGGAGACCCATCAGATGCACCTTCAGAGAGTTATCCAATGCCAACATCTGGGGCCAATTGCTGGAGACACCTCCACTTGTCTTATCAACTTTGTCAAATTGTCTGTTTCTCAACCAAGGACATCAATCTTAAGATTCCATGTCAAAAACATCCCCAGGTACACCAACCCCATCTATTCATGTTTCTATAACTTGACAACTCCAGTATTTTGTAAACTGGGAAGGGTACCGTCTTGAAGAAAGGTGCTGGTTCATTGCCAAAGAAATTTTGGACTCTCTCACCCCCACTCACCTCTGACATTCACAGAGCACGCAAGGAGAACACCAGGAGGTGTTCCTAGGAGCAGGGGTTCTGTAACGACCACATTTGCTGTTCACTCTCCTGCCCACCAGAGGGAGCCCTCACCAGAATATTGAACTGTGTCCAGGTCAAAGTTTACCTCCTATTTTCAGACATTTCAGACATTTAACCTATGCTATCATGCTAATCTGTGCAAAGTATTTTCAGTTCCACTGCGTAGCAAGCTGTTCATTGTTGGCATTGTGATTGCTTTTCAATGATTCTTGATCCTGTTCCATCTTTCTGTATTTTTCTCATTTTCAGGTGGTGTTTTTGGGATAGTTTGCCTGTTTGAATTTGCCTACTGTTTTTTCTTAATAAACTCTGCATATATAATTTCTGCATCTTCCGCTTCTGATGGATCATTACAATTAGACAGCATCTTAATATTTTTAAACACTGGTTCTACAACAAATCATTTACTTTAACCTAATTACCTTTACAGTATTCAGCAATTGGCCTTGCCCAGAGCAACGCAAAGAATGCTTTCTAGTATCTAACAAAATTCTATCCTTATGCATATTTCTTTAGTTCAGGGAAAAGAACACCATTAAACTAAATCCCTGGTTAGAGCTAGTTAGTACAACAAAAATAAAACAATAGATTTGATACAGGTTGTCCTTGTACCTTGAGGGATGTTGGGTCAAGTTGAGCCATGCCAGACACTTAAAGGACATGTGGGGCAGAACAGGGTGTGATAAGTGCCCTTGGGTATGTGGGATTGGTTCTTTTTTGCTTTGTAGGTAAGCATTTTTTTATCTGATGTTGGCAGCCACAGAAAGCCAGTGGAGGGACCAGAACAATAGGGTGAAGACTGAAAACAAGTGTTTCAATTGCATTTTAATCAGTTTCAGCAGCTGGATGAAATGTAAGGGCAGGCAGACCTGCCAGGAATGAGATTCAGTAGTCCAGTCTTGCTTCCAAGTGCATCTGAGTAGCTTCTATGGATGGAAATTACTGGATCCTCTTAATATTGGAGGTTTAAAGTTACACGTGCATGATCAATCCAGGTTAGGTAAGGTGAGAAGCATAGTTGGTTGTCCAGAACTACTCCAAAGATTTGTGTGGTTTGATCTGAGGGCTGTCCAGGGAGATCACAAGATCTTTATCTCTTGGGATATACAACAGAGGTTCCAGCACTGAAAATTGTGAGACATTAGAAAAAGAAATATATCTTCTCCATGTCACCTGATATGACCTTCTTCTAGTTAAACAGCAAGCCACTGCTTGCAAACAGCATGTTGTGCCACTAATATCACCTTTGAGTGTGGACAGGACAGTTTTGTGATTGATCGTTTCAAGGGCGCATAAAGGTCAAGGCGGTTGAAGACCAATGACAGACCTACTTACATGAATCATGAATTGGGGCATGGAAGCCTTTATTATCACCACATATACATGCACACAGCACAATGGAATTCTTGTCTTCACATATCCCAACTGAGGAGGTTAGGGTCAGCGTGCAGGGGCAGCTAAAATACAGTGACTAATTGACTAATGAAATTCGGACATTGCTCTTGAATTATGGTTCAACAGAAGCATCTAGTATTCAGGTATTTTGGCCCGCTCCTTTTGAGCAAACTGCTTCAGCTGTCTCAGGTTTAAAGGGTGCCTACTCCAGATTGCACAGATGTTCAATAGGATTTAGATCAGGGATCATACTGTAGAAAGCCACTTCAGAAAAGTCCAATGTTTTGTTCATAGCCATTCTTGGGTGTTTTTAGCTGTGTGTTTTGGGACATTATCCTGTTGTTGGACCCTACGACACTGGGCAGCACATTTTTCTCCAGAATTCTTTGATAGTCTTAAGATTTCATTGTACCCTGCACAGATTCAAGACACCCTGGCCAGGTGAAGCAAAACAGCCCCAGAACATAACCAAGCCTCCTCCATGTTTCACTGTAGGTACAGCGACCTTTTCTTTGTATGCTTCATTTTTTCTTCTGTGAACATAGAGCTGATGTCTCATTTGTCTCAAAGGTTTGTGTGTCTCATCTGTTTAAAGGACATTCTTTCAGAAGCATTGTGACTTGTAAATATGCATTTTGGCAAATTCCAGTCTCATTTTTACGATTTCCAGTCTCATTTTATGGACTTTAAACTTCTGAATAATATGTGGGACTACAGTTACAGGAATATCAAGATGCTTGGAGATGGTCTTAAAGACAACTCTCTCCTTTCTCTGGTCTATGTTCAGTCTGGTGCACACCATGATACCAAACAGCGCAGTGACTACTTTTGACCCTTTAAATAGGCAGACTGAATCAATACATGTTTGAAGATACCTGTACTGCTAATTATAGGTATCATTTTAGTTTAACATGTCCCTATGGTCAAATTATTTTCAATCTTTTCTAGGGGTACCATAATTTTTGTCATTCATTAGTTTGTTTTTTTAAAACCAAAACAATGTCTGATTTTCATTATTCATTCATTCATTCATCTTCTACCGCTTATCCAAACTACCTCGGGTCACGGGGAGCCTGTGCCTATCACAGGCGTCATCGGGCATCAAGGCAGGATACACCCTGGACGGAGTGCCAACCCATCGCAGGGCACACACACACTCTCATTCACTCACGCAATCACACACTAGGGACAATTTTCCAGAGATGCCAATCAACCTACCATGCATGTCTTTGGACCGGGGGAGGAAACCGGAGTACCCGGAGGAAACCCCCGAGGCACGGGGAGAACATGCAAACTCCACACACACAAGGTGGAGGCGGGAATCGAACCCCGACCCTGGAGGTGTGAGGCGAACGTGCTAACCACCAAGCCACCGTGCCCCCTGATTTTCATTAGTACATTTTTATTTCTTTAATGGAAGGGTACCTACAATTTTGTACAAGTGTGTATAAGGTAATTCTTGGGTGCCATGGGTTGAGTTGGAAATGTCTGTGCTGGTTTTATTGCCTTTGAGGTGCATTTGCAAATATCATAATAATACTCCTAATACTCATGATTGTCACAAAGCAACTTTAAAAAATCCTGAAATAAAATTATAATTTTACATGGAAAACCTCCAAGAGGCAACAAGAGTTGCCCTGTTGCACACAATGCATTTAATGTGGCTTACTTTAAGTCCTTAGTTCTGTGTTGTTTAATGTAGCTCTGTGTTGTTTTATGTAGCACTATAGTTCTGTTGTTTCACTATGTACTAGAGATGAGCCGGATACTCGGCTGAAACGAGTATCTGGTACGGATAAAGCACTTCTGCGGAGTACGAGTATTATACGAGTAATACGAGTCAACATCTGTGCTCGGATTGAATGAAAATCATCATTGGGTATCTGATTTTGTCAGCGTTCTGTGATAGGCTAGTAACAGCGCCCCTCCCCTACACACATACAGATGTATTGTGTTGCTGTGTCTCGCTCTGCTCACTCACAATCACACACAGAACAGCTCTCTGTCTCTCCCTCAGTCACTCGGGTTCGCGGGTCTTTTCCGTTAATGTTTAGGGTTTCTTCAGCTTTTTACTTCAGGTTGTAACATTAATAATACGTACTTACTAACCAGTAGAGTTCTGGTAAACGTGGGTTCGTTCAGACGTGGTGCTTGCTTGGTAGAATGCGACTCGCATTGCGTCTCTGCCTGTCGGAGATTTGTTTTCTTTTTTAAACCCTCAGCTGTCTCTAACCTGTAACCAGACACTGAGTGTCTGACACGTTTTTGCTGTATTTCATAAAAACATAAAGGTAGTAAGCTAGTGTTATAAATATTACAAATGAATTATTACCGGTTAAAGCCCCGCCCGTTTCAAGACAAGCCCCGCCTACTTCCCACTCTGAGTACAGATACAGATACAGATAATTCATATGGTTAACAGATACGGATACAGATACAGATAATGCTGTACTCACTCATCCCTACTATGTACTGTGTGAGTTATATAATAAAATGACAATAAAAAGCTTCTTGACTTTTGACTTGACTCTTGAAGAGGAAAAAACCTTGAGAGGAACCAGACTAAAAAGGGGACCCAGATAGTATGATTATAAATCATTTCATCTATATTATTGTCAAGCAAGGTCAATTATGTTAAAAGAAACTTGAGATTAAGTAAGTTTTGAAGATTAAAGACTTGAATGTAATTTGTTCTTATTGTTGCAGCCAGATAGGCTATCTAAGATATAACATCCACAGCCTTCTTTATGGTATCTGTGTGGTATACAACCCATGGTGGTCTGTAGACTGTACATGCAAGACCATCTTCAGCAACAGCATGCGATTTTCAGGTGAACAGGGCTGTAGAGGTGGGCCCATCAGTATGGATTAGGCACACTTGGAGGGCAGAAGCAGACAGGAACATTGGTAGGAGTAATGTGTAGCAAGAGACAGGGAAGGAGGAATGGAGGGAAAATACATTCTTTCAAAAATGAGTAGTACAATTATTACAAATCATGAATCATCTATAGTATTAGTATTATACAAATCAGACATGATAGAGCTAGCTTATGCTGTCTTTTATGGATGGAAATTCATTCCAAATCAGGCATTTGGAAGATTAAACAAAGTAAGTGAGAGTATTTTCCTGTGTCTGAACCTTTGTGGAAAGTAATGTTTCTCTGACACTTTTAAAACCGCTGAAAAATGTTACTGAATGTCAGGATTTCTGCAAGATGAAGAAGTTTGATATTACCTTTGGCAAAACGTACACAACGAAAGAGGGGATGTTAAATGGCACAAGAAAAAATTATAGAGAGGACAAGTGAGCGAGAGTGAGAGAGCTATTTTCAACTCTCCTAATGTTTCGTAGTTGACACATTCCTGGGCTGAGCTACAAAAAAGAGCTAGAACTCATGACACATTGAGTCAATGCAAAACACCTCCCACATGAAAACAGTATGAGTTGGCAGCAGAAATGGTGGCATGTCATCAACGACTGGCAGATCAATTAAATGAGCATAATTGGATTTTGATTGTGCTCTGTGTTTATAGCCATGGATGGCTGCACAAACTGGGTACATTCTTTAAAAGGATCTATATGAGCTCTTTGTAACCAAGCAGGCAGGTAAAGCAAAGATCCACAAAAAAAAGTCAATTCCAGAGTAGGCATGATCAAAACACAGTTTAAACATGCTCAGGAATTGTCCAAATCTTTGGGACTCCACCACTACATGTACCAATCCATGAGATGGAATATTTGATTGCCCCATTCCCTAATAGCAGCTTCCCAAGTTTGCTGACTTGTCCTCATCCATCTGTTGGCTTCTGTCATTCCATTTCACACGTGTGCGGTGAACTGTACTCCCCAGCACAAAATAATTTCTTCCAGGATTACATGAGATGCTAGGCTACATTTGTTTCTTACTAATTTTATTATTATGCTGAATCCCTAGATGTCACTGTGTGAGTTGGTCTATCATGGTTGGCCTGAATTTGGTCTATCATCTATTTTGGCAAAAGTTAGTTTCCTGGAATGAAAGGAACAGGAATTTATCTTGGGAGGATTTCCTTGATGTTGAGAAAAAAATGCTTCTGTGCCACTTTTTGATCACCCTCTATGATAAAGGGCTGTGAGTAATCAAGATGTTGGAGTATTAGAGCACTGGTAAAGGTGTTTTCCCTTTGAGAAGAATATTAGTTCGACAGCAAAAGAGCTGGTTTCTCATATAAACCTCTCATTGACCATAATGTTATCTTATCCACTTGATTGGTCTATCTTCATGACACTTTCAGCCAGGATATACTTTCGTAACTTGCCTGAAGGTTGTGTGGTGAAAAGCGAAAAAAGCCACTCTTCACCATATAAATCCTGCCAGAACAGGAAAGCAGCGGCGGTGCAGCACCCTGGACAGCGCTGCTGATGAGCGGAGGAAATCAGTGCCGCTGAAAAGGAGTGCAAGGCAAGGTGGCGAAACTCCCGTCAAAGACAGCAGCCAATCAATAGCGCAGCTGTGGCACTCGTCCTCTGGTAATAGCACACAATGAAGAGCTAGACTCAGCAGAACTGAAGAAAAACAGGGACCATCCAGCTGGGATTAATGTACTGTCTTTTTTTTTTCAGATTCCTTGCGACAAAGCAGAGATTCACTTGGACGCTGCTGAGCTCTCGCCACTCCCCTGGTGAAAAAAAGGAAGGCCATCTACTCACCTCCAATGCTGCTGGCTGGACTGCCTCACCTCTTTGGGCCTGAAGGCCTCTCCAAAACACCCTAAGTAGACTCCAACCTAGTGAACTGATTATTATTGCTGAGCAGAGTGTTAAATAAATATACATTGGTGATTTTCTTGTGCTCACAACTACCATCTCTGTGTTATTCTTCCATATTCTGCTGTTAAAGATCTTACACTGGTGGAGAATGCGTGGGAAGAAAGGAAGAAAACCCTGGGCCTTCGTGGGACAGGTTCTAAAGCACTAGCTGCAGTCTAGCCTCCATCAGCATGAGGTGACCCAGTAGCTGGCAACAAGCGTCAAAAGTGCCACAAAGGAATTGCTGAAGCTTCGGCGAATGAACTGAGGTTCCCATGCAGAGTCAGTCTCTCTCGCTGACCCTGGGCCGCAATGCCCAATGCCGCTTCACTAAATGGAAGGCGGAGAATGACATGGAGGTGTATTTAGACACTTGAGCGGACCGTGGACCAGGAGGGCTGGCTTAGGCGGGACTGGGTCGACACACTCGCCCCATTGCCCAGTGGGGACACCCAGCTGGTGTACTACACCCTAAATCCAGACTACGCCCAGGAGTACAATGTAGTAAAGCAGGAGATGCTCACCCACTGTGGCCAGTCTCCCCATCACCATTGCCGGTGACTTCCATAAGTCGGTATGACTCATCAAACAACCCCTGAAGCCAAATGGATGACCTGCTGTGAATTATGCGATGTTGTCCAGTATGACCAGTTTCAGCTAAGGTCTTTGCCGAAAGAGGCGAAGACCTCCACTTTGGAAAGCCACCTCCCCAAACATTGCCAGGGAGCTCCTTACACTCTTCAGCCAGGTCAGAATCCCAAACGACATCTTCGCAGACCAAGGTATGCCTTTTATGTCTCGTTTAATGGTGGATCTGTGTTGGGTGTTGCAGGTCAAACACCTGAGAACATCTGTCTACCACCCTCAGACTGATGGGCTTGTGAAGAAGTTGAATTAGACTCTGAAACGGATGCTGTGTAAGGTTGTAGACGGAACTGGGACCTCCTCCTTCCCTATGTCCTCTTTGCCGTCCGTGAAGCTCCACAGCCTTCCAGCGACTTCACAACTCGTTCAAACTACTGTTCAGGTGGCGACCTCAGAGACTGCTGGATGTGGCCCAAGAAGCATGGGAGGAGCAGCCCTCGCCATTCTGGTCCATCATCGATTTTGTTCAGGATATGCAGGCAAGCATAAATTGACTGGGTCTGATAGTGAAGAAGCATCTGGAGGCAGTCTATGGGCCCAGCAACAATCATACAATCGGCCGGCCCAGCCCATATAGTTCTGGCATGGCGAACAGGTGATGTTGCTGGTCCCCAATGCTGCCTGCAAATTCCTGCCAAAATGGCAGGACCCATACACAGTCCTTGAGAGGGTGAAAGCTGTGAACTACAGGCTACAGAAGCCAGGTAAGCACACAGACACACAAATCTATCATATTAACATCTTGAAGAAGTGGATATCCTCTGGGCTGGTTGTCTCTTCATTTGCTTCTTATGTCACAAATCCCCAAGAGAGTGTCCTGGTGGAGGGGGAATGAACTCACCCCAGCCCAGCAGCAGGATCTCGCGGAAATCGTGGACCAGTTCGCGGACATCTTTTCATCTGTGCCGGGACTCACCCGACCGGTGCAACATGAGATCAAAACCTTTCCCGGGAAGCAACGTTTCTATTGGGTCCTGGAAGCCCGCCACTAGGCCATAGAGGAAGAAGTGGAACAGATGCTGCGAGACGGCGTCATTGAGGAGTCCACCCATGATCCAGCCTTATCTTGGTGGTGCTGATGTGGTGTGCAATGACTTTCAGAGGCTCAATCAGGTATCAGAGTTTGACAGCTATCCCCTCCTCCGAGTGGATGATCTCATGGAGCGCCTGGGGAGGGCCCGGTTCATCTCCACCCTGGACCTCACCAAGCAGGTTGCCCTTGCCCCAGGAGCCTGGCCAAAGACTGCGTCCAGCACCGCAAATGGCCACTGGCAGTACTGGGTTCTTCCTTTTGGCCTGCATGGGGTGCCCACCACCTTCCAGTGTCTCATGGACATTGTCCTCTACCCCTTTTTGAACCTTTGCGGTAGCCTACTTGGAAGATGTCATCATTCATTCCTTCACATGCTCGGATGACCTGTTACATCTGGGGGAGGTTCTGAGAGCCCTCCGGAAGGCTGGGCTAATGGCAAACCCCCGCAAGTGCCACCTGGGACTGTCTGAGACACAATACCTAGGCTACTGTGTGGGATGGGGGCTGCTGAAATCACAGGAGAAAAAGATTGAGGCCGTCAGTAATTACCCCCACCCCATGACCAAGAAACAGGTATGTGCCTTTTTAGACCTAGCGGGTTACTATCAATGCTTCGTTCCTAAATTCTTCTCTTTAGCCTCCCCCTTTCAGATCTGATGGGATAAAGGGACAGCCAGACCGGGTGCAGTGGATGGATGATACATAGCAGGCACCTCCAGAAGGACCTCATCTCTCAGCTCGTGTTTGGGAACCCTGAATTTGGCCTCCTCGTTACCTTTCAGATGGATGCTTTGGAGACCATGCTAGGTGCTGTCCTCTCACAGAAGTTCGAAGGGGAGGAGCACATGGTCTTCTTTATCTCCAGTTAGCTAACTACCCCCGGGAAGAATGTGGCTATGGAGCAGGAAGCTCATGCAATAAAGTGGGCCAATGAGGACCTGCGCTACTACCTGGCAGGGAGGCACTTCACCCCAGTGACCGATCATGCCCCCTACTGTGGATGTCCAATGCAAAGAACACCATTTCTCGGGTAACTCCATGGTTTCTGTCGTTGAAAGACTTCTCTTTTCAGGTCCAACACAGAGCCGGGAGCCAACACGGAAACGCGGACGGCCACTCATGTCGCTAAAGTGCAAGGCAAGGCGGCTAAACTCCCGCCAAAAAAGACGGCTGCAAATCAGGAGCACCGCTGTTGCACTCACCCTCCGGCAAGAGCACACAAAAGAGAGCTAGGCTCAGCAGCAGCACAGAGGTAAAACAGGGACAATTCAGCTGGGATTAATGTACTGTCTCTCTGTGCTGTTTTTTTTAGATTCCCCATGAGAAAGAAGGGATTCACCTGGACACTGCTGAGCTCTCACCACGCTCCTGGGGAAAAAGGAAAGCACCTACTCACCCCCACTGCTGCTGGCTAGACTGCCTCATCTCTTGACCAGAATATTGAACTGATTATTATTGCTGAGAAGAGTGTTAAAAATATTCACTTTGGTTATTTTCTTGTGCTCATAACTACTGTCTTGCACCTGACACGTGTGGTGTAACATGTTAGTTTAAGGACCATTAAGAAACTCTAATTGATGAAGGATTTAAATAGTGGGGTGTTAACTAGTCTATAAGACATTAACTAATATTAACAATATCCGTAAGATAGACAGATGAGGTTATATGCACTAGTTAAATAGAGATTTGTAAAGATTTTGAAGCTGAAGGAACAGAATGATGTGTGGAGGTGAGGAGCCAAGTATTGTCCATGGACAATAAAGCGGACTTAATTGGAAACCTCTGCAAGATCAAGGTAGGCAGCAGGAATCTGAATGTTGCTCTAGAATTTATGGATTTATTCTGTGCAGTGTGTCATGAGATTGGGGGTCACGCATCAAAACAGTGTGCGGTCAGATTCTCTCTAAGAAATGGATGGGTTGTGATCTGAGCACTCTTGGGTTTTTTTAGATTATTTTGATAATTAAGAATAATTTCAATATTGTGTCTGTGGCTGGTTTGGCAAGAGAAAATTGTCACATGGTTACTTTTTCTTTTTCTAAAGGAGTGTTTAAGGTTTGATATTGTGAGAGGCCTGTTTAATACAATGAGAAGGATTTCTAATTGTCTTAACAACTGGCCAGACCAGAGTCAATATGGTGGAAAAAGTTCAGACTTTAAAACCAAGAGTTTCCTTTTTTTTCAGTCAGACAGTGATAGGAGGGCTCACCTACGGTGGCCGGGAAGTGCAAAACAAATTAACAAATCCCAAAACACATTAACAAATCCGAAAACAAATTAACAAATCCCAAAACACATTAACAAATCCGAAAACAAATTAACAAATCCCAAAACACATTAACAAATCCCAAAACACATTAACAAATCCAAAAACACATTAACAAATCCCAAAACAAATTAACAAATCTGAAACCAAATGAACAAATCCCAAAACAAATGAACAAATCCCAAAACACCTTAACAAATCCCAAAACAAATTAACAAATCTGAAACCAAATTAACAAATCCCAAAACAAATTAACAAATCTGAAACCAAATTAACAAATCCGAAAACACATTAACAAATCCCAAAACAAATGAACAAATCTGAAAACAAATTAACAAATGCGAAAACACAACGACAAGTCAGACAACCCAGAAACGGTAGTGTATCGTTTTTGAATGGAAACTTACCGATCATTGGACAAGACACCTGTCACTCAAGATATACAGGTATGGAATCTTATGTGTAATGTGTAAAGTTGACAAAAAGTTTTCCAACTTTTCCCTGCGGCAGACTGTTGAACTTCATGTATACCTTGAGTGACAGGTGTCTTGTCCAATCACAAACTATGCCAACCGCTTCCGGGTTGTCTGAAATGTCGTTGTGTTTTCTGATTTGTTATTGTGTTTTCTGATTTGTTAATGTGTTTTCTGATTTGTTAATGTGTTTTCTGATTTGTTAATGTGTTTCCTGCACCGATTCAGACAACCCGGAAGCAATAGGTATAGTTTGTGAAGGGAAACTTACCGATCATTGGACAAGACGACTGTCATTAAAGATATACACGTGAATGAAAGGAGTCTTGTCCGATGATGGTAAGTTTCCATTCACAAACTATACCAACCGCTTCCGGGTTGTCTGACTTGTTAATGTGTTTTGGGATTTGTTAATGTGTTTTGGGATTTGTTAATTTGTTTTGGGATTTGTTAATTTGTTTTCAGATTTGTTAATTTGTTTTGGGATTTGTTAATGTGTTTTCAGATTTGTTAATTTGTTTTGGGATTTGTTAATGTGTTTTCGGATTTGTTAATTTGTTTTGGGATTTGTTAATTTGTTTTGGGATTTGTTAATTTGGTTTCAGATTTGTTCATTTGTTTTGGGATTTGTTAATGTGTTTTCGGATTTGTTAATTTGTTTTGGGATTTGTTAATTTGTTTTGGGATTTGTTAATTTGATTTCAGATTTGTTCATTTGTTTTGGGATTTGTTAATGTGTTTTCGGATTTGTTAATTTGTTTTGGGATTTGTTAATGTGTTTTCGGATTTGTTAATTTGTTTTGGGATTTGTTAATGTGTTTTGGGATTTGTTCATTTGTTTTGGCATTTGTTAATGTGTTTTGGGATTTGTTAATTTGTTTTGGGATTTGTTAATGTGTTTTCGGATTTGTTAATTTGTTTTGGGATTTGTTAATGTGTTTTGGGATTTGTTCATTTGTTTTGGGATTTGTTAATGTGTTTTCGGATTTGTTAATTTGTTTTGGGATTTGTTAATTTGTTTTGGGATTTGTTAATTTGTTTTGGGTTTTGTTAATGTGTTTTGGGATTTGTTAAATTGTTTTGGGATTTGTTAATGTGTTTTGGGATTTGTTAATTTGTTTTGGGATTTGTTAATGTGTTTTCGGATTTGTTAATTTGTTTTCGGATTTGTTCATGTGTTTTTGGATTTGTTAATGTGTTTTGGGATTTGTTAATTTGTTTTCGGATTTGTTAATGTGTGTTGGGATTTGTTAATTTGTTTTAAAATTTGTTAATGTGTTTTCGGATTTGTTAATTTGTTTTGCACTTTCCGGCCACCGTACTCACCTGGTTGAATCCTCTTTTTTTGGTCACTTGAAAATTAACATGTTAATGTTAAGTCTTTCCACAATATATTTGAAATTATCTATTGTCTTTAGAGTTTTAAACTTTACGTTGAAAACAGTTTAATGCAGGTTTATTACAACTACTTTTAACCATTACTGGCCATTAAGTCAGAGCATATTCTAAGCCTTAGCTGCATCCTTTCCAGAAATAGGATTTTCAAAGGCTTCTCTGAATCCTTTTGTTTACTTTATAAATATATACTTAATCATTTTCTGATCAAAAATGCAGTAACCTAAGGTTAGGTCTTCTGGTTAGCATTCCAGTCTGATAGCACAAGTCGAATTTTATCGAGGTCCCTAGGATAGATAGATAGATAGCTTGCAGATATAAAATAGTAAAGAGTAAATACTTTTCCAGAGAACCATTTGCAACTGCCATCTACCAACACAGCAACTCCACATTAAATGCCATTTGTTGGATGATGAGTTGTAATTTCCTTAAAGACTGTGACCTTTATATTGTAGATTTACAATTTTACATTATCATCACTTGCAACACTCGTTGCTTGCTGGTTTTAAGAGTGCATAAAAAGAGTCAGGAACAGACTTGATCTTGAAAAAAATTTAAAAAGTTCCAAAAGAAAGAAATAAATAGATAATTGCATGGAACCATTCGATAATTGCATATTGTTTGTTGAATGCAACATTATTTTTAGAATATCATACAGTACATTCAACAAGGAAACTTATCCCTATCAGCAGATGCCCACCTGAATTCTATCCTGTGCTCCGCCCTCACACACTTTCTTTACACTTCGTAATTCTTCAGTATATAAATGGTTAATGATATATAATGTTCTGTAGGATCTAAGCCATGGGCCTTTTGATTATCTTGTCTTGCATTGTTTTTGATATTTGTTTGTTTAATATCCATCTGGTATTTAAATTTGCCATATTCTTTTCTGATCTCTGCCTGCCTTTTCAATGCTGCTATTTGGATTGTGATTTCAACTGTGTCTGACTGATTTTCCTTAAACCATCTGCACATGGATCTTCATTCTATCTTGTAGTGCCTTTTGTGTTTTATAATAACAAATGAAATGGCTGTTTTTGCAGAGGAAACTTTTTGCTTTGTAATTCTGTTCACAATTAGGAACCTTAACTCATATCTGGACCAATCTGGTCATTTATCTATGACCTCTCTTATCTAAGACTTTTCCACCCACAGAACTCAATATTTTTTGTTTCACACACCATTTTTATCTGTGTGTGAAATTCCCAGGAGATCAGAAGTTTCTGAAATACTCAAACCAGCCCTGCAACAACAACCATAACAATGTAAAAGTCACTAAGACCAACCTTTTCCCAATCTGTGTTTGATTGTATGATCATAAAGTCTTTAAAATCATAGTCACTCCGATAATAATGACACTCATGTTGTTTCTCCTGTACTCCTAAGCTCTGAGTTTGGAATTTTACATCCTCTGGTGAATACCAAAAAAGTCATGTGTATTCTTGAGGTATCCAACAAATTGCCAGAAGAGGACACATCTTTGTCTCATCTTTGGTATGAGACAAAAACAATAATTTAGGAAATATTTTCATGATGATTTGTAACACTGGTAGTTTTGGAAAACATTGTTCTGTCAGAGTAGATACCATTGAATGAGATGCAGTGACTTGGTATATTATGGGAAAATGAGGCTTTGAACATTCTTAGACGATCCAATTACACTTTGATTTTTGAGGAAAATTGCCCTAAATAACTATATCAGCACTTGGACAATAATGTGTTGAAAATAATTGTGGTGCTAGAATACAGTACTATGCAAAGAAAGACAGTGAAAAGGAACACCATTGTGGAAAACAGCTCACTTTAAAAATAGTATAAATCAATGTACAGTAACATGAGCTTTAAAAAGACAGAATACATTGTGTTTGTATGTGCTGTATGTTAGTATTGTTTCCACTTTACTTTCTTTTACAATGTTCTTCACCTCTATAACAACCATAGTCTCATCTACAATTATAATGAGACATGTTAAATTTTTCATCCACATTATATACACAGTAAAAACATTATGTATATGTTTGAGTTGGAGGTGGTTGAGCAGTGATTTACATATTGAAATACCTTCAGTTCTGATCATTTAGAAATGTCTATATTGCAGTGAGAGATGCTCAAGGGTGTTTTTACAACATGGTTCTCTCTATCGTTCTGAGTCATTCACTTGTGTATACAGCAACTTAAAATATATGCTTTACATTATCTCATTTATTCAACCACTTACAATTGGAGCCTGCACAGCGGAGTCCATTCTATCAGGTTGAATTAAATGAGGCCTGGAGAGACATTGACATTTAATGTGAACACTGTATGCCTCTATGAATAAATAACAAATGAAAATTATGTCAAAGACTCATTGGTTAAATAATCATAAAAAGAAACAAGGCAAATTAGTGGTTAGAGTTGCAAAAGACACAAATAATGGTTTTTTTTTTCTCTATCTTTAAAACCCTACATTATGTTTTCCTTATCACAAATGAAAGTATTCCACTAAACCAGAGGCAAAATTACCATGGACATGGAACAAAGAAAAGAAATGGCACTAAACATAAGTAATTAATTCAGTGGTAAGAGGGGGGCAAGAATTTGCAATTGAATGATAATGGGCAAGGCATTTTCAGCATTCTTAATCATCTGTTCTTTTTAAAAAGAAACCGTTAATCTTTTGTTTACCCATATATGAAACATTTGCATATCCCTAATTAAAAAAAGTTTTCAGTTTGAACACCCTTTAATTTTGTTATTCTTTTTATCCAAAACAATGATTTCTCAGATAAATTTGCAACATGTCGCTCCACACGTCCCAATTCTTTACAATCCTCACCATCCTCTCTCCCTCCCTCTATCCATCTCTAATTCATTTGCATTGTGCCCCCCTGTATAGTGATTATTATTATTTCCCTCCTTCTTTTAGGAGTTGCCATGGTGTCTGTGTGTGAGGGTGGTCCTGACTTGCTCTTTTAGCAACAAGTACAAAAAGCAAAGCCCTGAAAGAGAGGAGCAGAGGGGTAAAAAGATTGATGGAAAAAAACAGAGAGTACAGGGGCAGGGGGTGGAGGGTGAAAGTGGTTGTCCAAATGGGGGTCACTAATTTGCACAGTGCTTCTCTTTTGGAAAAGGCAGTTAGTAGAGGGAGTCCCATTTGTCTGTAGGGGATCTCACTGTGTGCTGGGAACATTTATTTGTGATTTAGGATTCATTTAGTATTGAGTAAGGCTATCATCAAACAGCAGGAAAGAAAAGTGAAGAAACCTCTGCTGTGCACAGTGGAGGGTTACATTATATCACATTCAGTTGTCTTTAGAGGTTTTTTTTTTCAGATTAGTCTTTACTCTTGCTGATAATTACTTGAAGGGCCATTGTGTTTACAATGTAGTATATAATAAATAAAATTAAAAAAGTGCTTTGACATTTCAAGGTTTGGTAATAAAGTTTGGTCATTCAGATAATACATTCAGTAATGACTAATAAAATACGTATTAATATTTTTTAATACTGTGTATTGATTGAAATTTGAATTTGAAAACATACATTTGAAAGATTATCAGGGAATTTCCTCATAGCAAATAAATAAGCCAAAAATGAATGTCACAGCTTCAGGACAAAAAAAACCCTTGCATGTTATGTAAATTAGAACACAAGCCTAAAGACACAGTATAATGTGTCATGGATGCAGAAGCTTACAAACTGACAGTTGTAAATTAGTGTCATGCACATTCCTTGAAGAAGTACGCTCTGTGATGTAAGGTGTGGATTTATGGGATTTTTAAAAATTTTTCAACCAAGGATGTATTTTTTTAAAATTAAATATGATAACTATAATAATTCTATTATTATATTATAATAATACACAATAACAATAATTATTAGTCACGTATTTAGAGTACTAGTTTAGGATGAAAAAAACCCTCAAACTTTGTGGGTTTGTTTAGTTGATTATTATTATTATTATTATTATTATTATTATTATTATTATTATTATTATTATTATTATTATTATTATTTTGGCAACCTTAGTTTGAGCACAAATAGTATAGCCCAAATTTAATTCCCAAAGACTTTTCAATGAAGTAAACGAAACTGTCATAAACATCATTACATTTCTTTTCCTTTCTTTTTTCTTAAAGCATAGAAATTGCTCAGTGGCACAAACACTTTCAAAAGACATTGCTTTTTTCTGTGTCTACCAGCAATTCCCATCCCAACATTCATTCATTCATTCATTCATTCATTCATTCATTTTCTACCGCTTATCCGAACTACCTCGGGTCACGGGGAGCCTGTGCCTATCTCAGGCGTCATCGGGCATCAAGGCAGGATACACCCTGGACGGAGTGCCAACCCATCACAGGGCGCACACACACACTCTCATTCACTCACGCAATCACACAATACGGCCAATTTTCCAGAAATGCCAATCAACCTACCATGCATATCTTTGGACCGGGGGAGGAAACCGGAGTACCCGGAGGAAACCCCCGAGGCACGGGGAGAAAATGCAAACTCCACACATACAAGGCCGAGGCGGGAATCGAACCACCAACCCTGGAGGTGTGAGGCAAACGTGCTAACCATCCCCCTCCATCCCAACATAATAGGCAAAAATAAACAAAAGTTAAGATAAATAAAAAAAAGAAAAAATTGTAAAAAAAATTTAACTCAATGCTAATAATTTGTTAGGATTTTGAATTAAATCCAACATTGGAAATTTGTTTGCAAATGACACTGAAGTTGGTTTGGGCCTGAGTTCTGGTCAGAATGTTGTAAAGGTCTTGTCTTGGTTTACAATATATGGTGTAAAGACTCTGAAGACTCTTCTATGCACCGCTGTCTCATTCTAAATCTTTGATAATGTTATCATACAATACATTTTCTAATCTTGCATCACTTGTACAGTTTAATGACTATAAGTGAACATAACTGTAAACTAAAATACTCAAAATAGTTTAATGTATGGTCACTTACTGTAAGTGCTTTATAGTGGAATTTAAATGCATTTACATTTATGAATAATACATGTGTCAGTTGAGATGTGGGTTTGAGAGCTACATATACTGTATCTTACACAAAACGTAATGTATAATAGATAAGCAAAACGGTATTTGAAGCTGGCATTATTGCACAAGTGCTTCTCACGAGCAATATGAAATTGATGCACACATAAAACACACACACACACACACACACACACATATACACTTGGCCTTTAATGTGTATAAAAAATCCAGCTTTGCAACTAAAAAGTGAAAGAGAGTTTATTTGTTATATTGTTACAGTTTTCCCTTTCCTCCTTTCACAGCCATTGCTTCCCTTTTTCTGTCTTCAAGGATAATTAAAATCATGTGTGTGTTTGTGTGTGTGTGATTCACTGCTATGGGAGAATAACCAGGAACTTGTTTGTTAAGAATACCAGGTTCTACTTTGACAGTGTGCATAATTGGGATCTCAGGTATGTGGTGCACCAAGTCTGGAACCTCAAGAGATCTTCAGAGAAGTGCCATGGCCTAAGACGTAAGTGTGTGTGTATGTGTGTGTGTGTGTGTGTGTGCGTGTGTGTGTGCACATGTGTGTGAGCAGAGAGTAGAAGCTGTCACGTTATATCTTTAACACATCTCAATTTTCACCTTTGCCTCTTCCTGTCATTATTTCCATACAGTATTTGCATCTCTGCCTTCCTTCTTCTCTGTTTCGTGTTTGACAGTGTTGAGTAGAAAATGCAGATTCTCAGTCAGAGGTGTCTCCTAATAGCCTTCTTCAGCTTTCAGCATTTTGCCTGTCCGCTCTACTTCCTTTTTTCACTGCAGAAAGTAGGCCATGCTACACTATCGGTTTGTGGTTTCCTCTCCTCGTTAAAGCAATTGTCTGTCATTTTTCAGATTTGTATAGCTGGTTGCTCCATTTGCATGCACTTTACATTAAACTTATGCTTGCAGCATAGAAAACAACCTGCAACATTCTTATGATAGTGTTGTGCTTTCTTGAGACATTTTCTAGCACTTGTATTAAACTGTAGTAAAATGTACCAGCCCAAAAAA
Organism: Tachysurus vachellii; assembly: GCF_030014155.1. NCBI lineage: Eukaryota > Metazoa > Chordata > Actinopteri > Siluriformes > Bagridae > Tachysurus > Tachysurus vachellii. The sequence continues at coordinate 12,792,963 of NC_083478.1, read as the reverse complement.
GAAATCTTCTAAAATATGGATACATTTCTCTATTTCTATGATAATTCTATTCCTGATATATATATATAATTTCCTTTCAAAGACAGAGAGATGCCCCCATCAGTCAACCAATAACTCTCCTCAGTGCCAGTCTGTGAATGATAGAAAGCCCTGGAGGCAGGCTGGTGGAAAAATGAGCCTCAGTTTAATCCCTTGTGCAGATCTGAGAGCTTTCATATTGATGATGTGATTATTAAACTAATTAGTGGATTTGTGCCAAGTAGAGGGTTCAACCCTGACAGGAATAGCTGACTTAATCTAGCTAAATTCTGAAGAATTGTCATGTTGCTGTAATGCATTTTGTAATAAAATTGACTCAATACAGATGCATTATGTCAATTTCTGGTTTCACACTGATCAGGTTAGGTTTACTTCTGCTCACACTTACATTTACACTAACACAATAAAATAAAAAATATAATATAACAAGTGATTTTTTTTTTACAGAAAACCTTTATTAGAATATTTTTCGTCTGTTACAACAACAAGCCCTTGCAGTCTACTTGGTAGTACCTCTGAGGCGGTACAGGCTTTGTCTTCATCAGCTCTGTAATTTGTTGAGTGAATATAATTCTTCATTATGGATATAGCAGAGTTTCGGGAGAACATGCTCTTGCCTAGGGCTGCCAGGCCTGAGCCTCTATTATGTCTTGGCACAAGAGTCATTTATTATGATTAGGATGCTGTTAAGTGAAGGCCTGGCAAGATAGGAAGATCGAAAAAAAGAGGAAAAAGCAGAGAAAGAGAGCAACAATGGGAAAGGTGTCTAATACATATAGGATGATAAAAAAAAACAACGCCATGCCTTTAAGGACACAACTCTGGTCCAATGGACTAGAACCAGTGGGATTGACCAGAACCTCCTCCATCACTTATTGTCTTATGGGACAGAGTTGGAATAACAATCAGGGGTACCTATAATACAGAGGGTTTTTTGTATTGTGACTAATATACAATATTAATAAAAACTAATAAGAATAATAACAACTAATATGGACTCCTTTTTACCAAAAGACAAAAAATGGAATTTGTCCCTGTTTTGTTGTGTCCATGTTCAGCATTGAATTTCTTTGTCATGTCACTCCACAGTGATGGTTAATAGCTCATATGAAAATAGACATTCATAAATGCATTTATGCTATTTATTTATATTCATATAAAGGTTAATGAATTTCTGGCTTCTGAGATGCCACAAGTGAGAGCTTTAAGCACAAAAATTCTATTTAAGGTTATCGGAACAGAGGTAAAAGCATTTCACACTGAAAGCCAACCGAAACCTTACTAATTTTATATCAGACTTGTGTTAGACAGAATTTATATCAGACTATATCAGAAAATAATTAATTTGTTTATACTGATTGAAAAAAGGTCTGGAAAGAGGATTTCCATTTCAGTAGAGCAATTTCTAGTACAAACTTCTAGTGCATTTTGAATGTAATCTCCATATCAAATGTGACTGTGTTGAAATGAGTAATGCCATGAGTTTATGCCAGCAATGCACTCTTAAAGAGAATGTGGGAGCTTTCTTAAGCTAACCAGCATGTAGTCGATGACGGATAAGTGCAACCTTTCTTTTCCTGTGGTCTCAAATTCTCACAGGGAAAGAACTGAAGAAACTTTTTCTATTGTACTTAGAGTGGGTGGGGAAATTTTAGATCCTCAACTTCATACTACCTGGTATTTAGCGGTATTTATTTAAAGGTTTGTTTTATTGGTGCTATTATTAAAAACATCTGGGCATCTTGGAATGTTGGCATTTGAGTCTTCATTAGGGTACTGAATATTTTATTTAAAAAAATATTAAAATGTAAAATGTTCATTTTGAACAGAATTCTTTATCTGTGCTTATATCTCCTGTTTTTAACCCTTTCTTTTTTAACAAGTTTTCCTTTTTAGTATAGACATATTGAGCCCTTGCACCTTTCATTCATTTTCTACCGCTTATCCGAACTACCTCGGGTCACGGGGAGCCTGTGCCTATCTCAGGCGTCATTGGGCATCAAGGCAGGATACACCCTGGATGGAGTGCCAACCCATTGCAGGGCACACACACACACACACACTCTCATTCACTCACGCAATCACACACTACGGACAATTTTTCCAGAGATGCCAATCAACCTACCATGCATGTCTTTGGACCAGGGGAGGAAACCAGAGTACCCGGAGGAAACCCCTGAGGCACGGGGAGAACATGCAAACTCCACACACACAAGGCGGAGGCAGGAATCGAACCCCCAACCCTGGAAGTGTGAGGCAAACGTGCTAACCAGTAAGCCACCGTGCCTCCTGCCCTTGCAACTAATGAATATTTTTTAAAACCAAATAATTTGGGCTTAAAATTTGTAAATCTTATTAACATCCAGATGTCTTTTACAATCCTTTGAATCTGACAAGATGGGTTATAAGAGAATAAAAGCATCATGCCTCCTGGCCCATTTTCCCCAAGTTTATCTGCATCATGCTTTGGGGTAAGCTGCTGCTATCGCTGTCTCTGTCCTTTTCTTCCACATCTTTCCCTGACAACTAGAATTCTTGATGTTTTATTCCTGACTTAGTTTTGCTTGAAAAATAAAACCCTTGCAGGCCATGAATAACCTTAAGGCTTTTTGGACAAACAGCATGCATCATGCATTCTCTCACATGGCCCTTTGCTGTTTCTCTCCCACACACACTCACTATTCAATTTAGACATGCTTTACTTTTTTGCTAACTTTACTTTTAGAATCTGTATCATATATACACACACAAGGGAATGCATGTACCCACACACACAATACATTCATATACATAAGTGATTAAGCTAGTTTACTTTGTTATGACTAAATTTCTATATAATGACAAATAAATTGATCTTAGGCTGTATTCAGAATTAGTGATGTATGTTCCAAAGATACTTCAATATTTACATGGGAAAAGTGCTCTGAATTGGGTTAGATGGTGGCACAGTCAGTAGCTCTGCCACCTCAGAGCTGCACTGCCCCCAGTTTGATCGGGCTAATGTCTGTGCACAGTTCCTGCTCATGTGCTCCCTGCAGACACATTAAAGTCCTCATAAATATCTAGTTTCCTTCCATGTTCCAAACACATGCCGGTTGGTGGATTATATAAGGCAAATTGTCCCTAGATATGAATAAGTGTGTGAATGTGTGTATGGTTCTTGGCGATAAACTGATGTACCATTCAGGGTGTCTTTCTGTAGCTCTGACTCCACTGCAACCCTGATTGCGTTGACAGTGAGTGAGTGAGCTGTATTTGGACTCATCCTATACAGGTGCTTGAGACAAGTTTCTATATAGCTTCTTCAGATTATTAAAATTTCATGTTTGTAGTTCATACCTCTGAGGTTGATTTTTACTTTAATAGAGTTTCCAGGACATGGAAAACACGGAAACACTGCCAAACACACACAACACAAATTCTAAAATATAAAACTGAATATGTCATTGTACGGGGGGGGGCACGGTGGCTTAGTGGTTAGCACGTTCGCCTCACACTTCCAGGGTTGGGGGTTCGATTCCCGCCTCCGCCTTGTGTGTGTGGAGTTTGCATGTTCTCCCTATGCCTCGGGGGTTTCCTCCGGGTACTCCGGTTTCATCCCCCGGTCCAAAGACATGCATGGTAGGTTGATTGGCATCTCTGGAAAAATTGTCCGTAGTGTGTGAGTGAATGAGAGTGTGTGTGTGCCCTGTGATGGGTTGGCACTCCGTCCAGGATGTATCCTGCCTTGATGCCCGATGACGCCTGAGATAGGCACAGGCTCCCCATGAACGGAGGTAGTTCGGATAAGCGGTAGAAGATGAACGAATGAATGAATGTCATTGTACAGTTGTAAATAGTAACTTAAATTTCAGCTTAAAGTGTGTGGTAGCATAGTGGGCTAGTGATTGGATGGTTGTGAGTTTGAATACCATGGCAACCAAGCTGCTATCACTGGGCCCCCGGGGCAAGGCCTTTAACTCAAACTGGGTCCTTAAACCTACATTTAAGTGTATTCACATTTATAGCATTTAGCAGATGCCCTTATCCAGACTTACATTTTATCTCATTTTTATACAACTAAGCAGTTGAGGGTTAAGGGCCTTATCTTGCTCAGGGCCCCAGCAGTGGCAGCTTGGTGGACGTAGGAATCGAACTCACAACCTTCCGATTGGAATTAACACCTTAACCACTAGGCTACCACATTCCTCCAAATCAGGTGAACTTTGTAAGAATTACAAAACTTTTAAGGGAGCATCAGTAACTGGACAAACTGACTAGTCATAAATAAAATTCAATGCCTTTGTTAAGTCTGAAACCAACTGACATCACCAGATGCTGGGTTTCTTGCATGGTGATGCTCTAACAGACCTTTACCGTAGCTGTCTTAAGTTCCTGCTTGTTCTTTTGTTGACATTTACTTTAGTTTTGCTTCAAGTTTTGCCTGTAATTCCTGCACCGTTCATCAAATTTGGAAATTAAAAATGAAGTCTATACTTTAGGCGAATTTATCAATTATCCAAATACACTTTGAGAGACAGATAAAAATATCAATTACTGTCAGTGTCCAAATATTTATGGACCTTGCTGTATAGTCGACATACTCAGAAGCACTCTGCTTATACAGCTGATGATGGAATTTTTCTGAAACATTCTGTTTCACTGCCAATGATCAGGCAAATAAATAAAGAATATAATATACAATACATAGCTCTGTAGAAAAGCCCCATAAACCTCCACATATTGGCACCCATACATACATATAATGTGCATGTGGCAGCTGGTGGAAACCCATGGTGCATTAACACAGAGTGGGAGGGGGCAGGGTGCATACGAGCCCACACATACACACACACAGATGGACAGAGCAGACATATGAAAAGATAAGGGATGTCTGCAGATGGGAAGGGAAATCAAGTGTCAATACACTGCATAAATGCATTTTTGTATAGTTTAATCTTGGCAAATGTATGTATACATTGCCATGTATATGAAGTGTATATGTGTGCATCGTAACATCATTGTGACTATAAGTGAATTTATAGGATTGTGGTTCTGAGCATGTAATGATAGCTGTAGTTGTCTTATATGTATGTATGGCACTGGGATATCACTGGAATAGCTATTAATACAGCAGAAGGGTATTAATAAAGTCAACTCTCATGATCTCTCTCTCTCTCTCTCTCTCTCTCTCTCTCTGTCTGTGTCTGTGTCTGTGTCTGTGTGTGCCTCCCATTTGTTCACTTGCTGTGTTTCTCTTTTCGAGGCAGGCTCCGCCTGTGGTGCTCTCAGAGTGTGTTGTGTGTTCAGATTGGGCACTGGCAGGGAGTACGGCCCCCCTCTCTTCTTTGCCACTGCCTCTCCAGCACTGTGCAAGTGTGTAAGAAAGGCAAAGAGAGAGGCATGTTTCAACAGATGGCTCTTGGTGTCCCAGTTCAGCCAGCGCTTCCACCCTTAAACCTGTCCTGTCTAAGAGAGAGGAAGATAACAAGAGAGAAAAAGAGACAGGGAGAGAGAAGGAGGGAGTCAGTTTAGCTTAGGAAAGTGAAACTGCTTAGAAAAGGACTCCAGCTTTTCAGTTTTCTGTGTCTGAAAACTTTTTTTTCTCCAACCTGTCTCTCATTCACTGCTTTCATGACAGGCGTCTTTTACAGAGTTTTATTCAGTTAAGTGGGAGTTCACCAAAGAAGATAGATAGTGGGAGGGAGAGAGAGAGAAAGCAAGAGAGAGAAGGAGAACACAGGAGAGAAGTGTGGCGTGACTGGGAAGTTGCTTAGTGTTGCTCCCTCAGCTTTGGGGGTTCCTCTGCAAGACATAAGGAACAAAAAGCACCACCTGCTCCCTCTCCAGCAGTTTCCATTGGACCTGCAGTCTGGTGTGTGAGGTAGGCTCATGTGACATGCCCTACTTTCTCCCTCTCTCTCTCTCTCTCTCTCTCTCTCTCTCTCTCTCGTATGTATTCTCCTCTGTATGTATCAGTCTCCTGCACTTGTGTTTCTAACAGAGCCCAACAGTAATTGTTAACACAGCACGCTTTTCTAATGCTCAGCTCTCATAGGCTTGTATCTCTTCCTTTCCTTTTCTCTTTCTCAAACAAGTGTGTATGTGATGGCATGTGGCTGAGTTAACTGACAGGGCCTATTGGTGTGGGAATGGGAGGGTCACACAATTATCATCAGGCAAAACTCATTGGATGTTGCAGGAAAATCAGATTTTGACTCAATTTCTATTTTGGACTATTACAACATTTGAAACTTTAAGAAACTGTCAACATACTGCACTATAATGACTTGTAAATGCTTTCATTTACTTTAGTATCAGACACTGATTACCAAGACACTGATTACCAAGACACCCTAGTCCTCACTGCTCTCACACCAACACATCATCATCATCATCATCATCATCATCATCATCATCATCAATATCAAAACAAAGAAAAGCACTTATACAAATATTGCAGCAGACTAAATATGCAATATTTGAATACAAATGTAAGGATAAGACAAGAGAAAATGATGTGGGTTATGAGGATCATCAAAGTAATGTGAATGGTGTCTCAGTGGAGTTGGGCTGGAATCTTTAAACGCAGATTTTTAAGGGATAACCAGACATTTAAAATACTAGAACTGTTATTTGGGAAGATGATGACAAATAAGAAACATATTTCAGTTTATATAGGTCAAAATATTTTTAAAAAATCACCATGTATAAGTTTTTTCCCCAAACTGATACACATATAGAAGGCCCATGCAGTAGATAGAGGAAACTGTGTGTGTGTGTGTGTGTGTGTGTGTGTGTGTGTGTGTGTGTGTGTGTGTGTGTGTGTGTGTGTGTGTGATTTTATCTTTTTTATCTTTACATTTTGAGTGACATATTTACTTTACTGCAATAATCAAGGCTAATGTTTACAGTTAATTACTAATTTCCCACAGATCAGCAGTTTGGGGGTGACTGAGGTTTGATTTGCCATGGAGTAAACTCAACATAAGGCTGCTTTAGTCTCTGTCATAAGCAGAAACACATGACCCCTTGAACTATCTTATCAGGTTACATTTTATTTATTTAGCAATTTTATACTTGTGAGGTTTGTGTGGGTGGCACATTGACTGTTCAAAAAATGACTGCATAAGCAAGAACCTAAATGCTTGGTCATCAGAAAAAAGTGAGTACACAATTTAGACTGTGGTGTTGTACATAACGGAGTGGACTGCTTATGAAAATTGAAAATTTGTATGAACAAAGGTGTTAATTGCAGGCTAATTAAATGACACACTAAAATTAGATTTTCTGTTGTTTTAATTGTACCGAACCATTAAACAGTTTGGTACACTGTATTTTAAGTGTGGAGTTAATACATTTGTACAACATCACTAAAGGTCTAGTATTACACAGCACAGAGAGCAGGTTATGAATTTCAGGAAAGATCAATTAACTGATTCCTGTTTATTCATTTATCAAATATATACCATTTGAAATACTGGATTTGAAATTAATTTGAATTTAAATAGTTTACTAAAGTGTAATTTCTCTCTTCTCTTTTCTTCTTCCTTATCCATACTGGTCTACCTAGATGAATAATGGCAGAACTCAAAAAATCAGTTCACTAATGCTCTGTAACAAAACCTTCATGAATTTTCTGTGTTGTTTCGTGATGAATTCCAGTACAAATGTCCACAATTACCAAAATATACTATTACCAAATATAGTAATTACAAGACATTTTGTTTAAAATCTGTACATGTCCACTGAGTTTCTCACAACCTTCAGCTCAAAAAAATGAAGCTGAGGTGGAAATATGTACACGCATGCCAAAGCAACCGAGCTTTTTCAGAGCAATGACTCATATATAATAAACATCATCATTCCCTTTTTTCTGTTGGTTTTTATATCTTTGTCACTCAAAATCAAAGCCACTTATGCCAAGCAGATTTTATTCAGACTTTGACCCCCAACAGTTTTCTGTGCGATGCGATGAAGCATGAAAGTTCTACACACACACACACACACACACACACACACACACACACACACACACACACACACACACACACACACAAGCATGTACATAGCTTTTTTAAACCACAAACATATCTTTTTAATTTCCTTTGTAACCCAAAGTTATACTTGCCATTACTGGATAATGGCTATTCCTTTCCTCACAGATAATGTTAGATATTAAATTATTATTATAATTATTATTATTTCCAGTGGAACCAAATCACCATTTTTTGTTGAACTCAGCAGCAGTCCCAGGCATGCAAGCTTAATTTTTAGTAACGTGCGTGTGAGTGTGTGTGGGTATGAATGGAATAAGTGTATAATTTCTGCTGTATTCAGAACGGATTAGTGTGTCTGGGTTTTTAGGTGAGTCTGAGCTCTGTGTGGTTTTCATTGAATCTTTATTAGTGTGCGGCACATTTGTGATCCGCCTGTTATAGCCCACGGGTCAAAGGAGTGTTGCAACAGGAAATCTTTAACACCTTCTACGTAGTCTGAAGTGTGATGGGTGTGTGTGTGAATAGATATTATAAGTGTTCATGTGTGCGTGTGAGAGTGAAAGCAGCCTGGAATGTAATTTGTGACTAAGGACAATCATAACAGCCCTAACATACAACTTGTCTCCATTATAGCTTTATGGTTATGGTCCAGATAACGAGTAGATTGAAGGATAGGATTACCTCATAAATATGTGTGTGTGTGTGGGCCAAGATGGGTACAGTATATCATGCAAGTAATATGCACCAACTTTGACTCTGCAATAATACACTTTTGATGACTATGTATTTATTTATATATTTTGCATTTACATTCTTTTGCAATGCCACAAAGATTGTGTGTGTGTGTGTTTGTGTGTGTGTGTGTGTGTGTGTGTGTGTGTGTGTGTGTGTGTGTGTGTGTGTGTGTGTGGTCTCACAAGGGGATTGATTTGCATCAGATTTATACACATATTTACAGTATACACTAGGGCTCACTTTTCCCTCACTCCTCCTAACTCGATTCTCTCAGTCCTGCCTACTCTTGATTGCTCTATTTATCAGCCGCCTGCACATCCATCCATCTATTTATACATCCATCCACATTCACGCTTTTCGATTCATGCCTCTCCTGTTAGGGAGCTGTGCAAATCTTGACCTAAATGACCTTTTGACAACACAGCTGCTATACATCATACACTAAACTATGGTGTGATACTAAATAGTGTAGGGGTGGAAATAAAAGCTGGATATAATGGATATAATATTTTTTGCTCAGCAGAACATTTTCATAAATTTCTAATTTATCTGGTTATTGAGTTTTATGAGTTTTAATGTAATTAAAACACGGTGAAACAAATCATTATTGAAGCATTTTTAATCGATTTCTGTCACATGTTCCTAAAATTAAAGTTACAGTCTCACCTGTTACATACATATTAAATGTTATAATAAAGTGGTCTATAAGCTGGGCTCCTAAATTCCCTTCCTCTTTCTCTTCTGTTTAACAAGTGAAGCAGGGCTGAGCTCACTGCCAACACTCAGGGTCACCTGGGTAGAAAGAAACAGGCTTGATCTGGTACTTAAATTAAGGAAAAAGACCTGCTCACTCACTCTTTTGATTGCTATGAAAAGAACAGCAGGGAGCTCAGTCTTCTGACTCAGGATCACTTCACCCTTCTAATAGTGTGTTTGCTAATCAGCAGGAGTTTGTGTCTGCATGTTTCCTGTAAGTCATCAACACATTATGTGGCCGTGTGCTCTGATTGACATGTCCTCTTAGTGAACAAACAGAATGTGAGTTGCTATGAAATGACTGTAATGCTGAACTTTTATACATGCATGAGTGACTTGTACAGGAGGATTGGTGTAAGTGGCAGGATATGTATGTAGATTTGTACCTGCATACAAATAGTGTTTATTTCATTTCATACACACATAAAGAATGTTATTTTTTTCTTCAAATTATTTACATTCACTGATTGTACATTACTGAAACCGAACTCTTCAGACTTGCATCCTTTGGACAGACATTTTCACACGCTGACAAATACGGATTAGATTCAGTAAAGGATGTTGTGTTTTTACTGTGGTTTGTGCGTCATCCACGGGAAACACACTCATCAAAATCATATCTTACATGTTGTTACAAGAGTCTTTTTCTTCAGAAAAAATACGACACCGAATTCTGAAGTGGGGAAAATAAACCACTGCTTACACTGGAGTGTTAATAACTGTGTGCACTTCCTCTCTCTCTCAAACACACACACACACACACACACACACACACACACACACACACACACACACAGTGTAACTCTCTAATTATCTAATCTATTTATTATTATAATATATCTAATTATAAATATCAGTATATTTACAAATGTATTATTACTAAGTTACACAAGTTTCAGTTGATAAGCTTGAGATTTGTTTCAGTCCCAAACCAGAAGAGTTTTTTATTTCTTTGGAGTGTTAAGACACAGTAGAGCCGTGATTTGGAAAATGTTCCCTCCAACGTGTTCCCCAGCCTTACAGAATTCTGCACTAATTACATGTCATACTGCATAAAATTTCACAAAACATGTCTGTTGTTCATCATTTTATTGAGCGAGCGGATTTGCATGTGCTTTCCAAAGGGAATATGAAAGCAATCAAAAGCACAAATGAAAGGAAGAAAGAAAGTTGGACATGAAATATGTGTTTCATGGACAGATTGTTGATGTACTTGATGAGATTTCTTCCTCTTGAACTCATACACATTTTCTTGAGATTCTGCTTCTTAAAAAACATGTTTACACACAACCTGCTGCACAAAACACCCTGATTACATGCAGAGGAAGATGGATTTGCGCACATTCAAGGTTTTATCTGACAAAACAGTAGGCGGAACATAGTTGAGACATGAAGAGTCACTAATTAGACAGATTTTTTATTTCAACATTATTTATTATTGGGAAAAGGATTTTGCCTGTTTGAACCCCTGACCCACAATTCCTCCATGCCCGTGAGATGACAGCATGGTTCTAACTAGCAGGCCAATATAAACATTTTCAGTATGTTTTATCACTTGGGGCTTGGCCTTAAGCCACTGCTCAATGAGACATATTCACAAGAGCTGAAGGAATGCCAGACACACACACACACACACACACACACACACACACACACACACACACACACACACACACACACACACACACACACACACACACACACACAACGGGGGAAAGGTTAGGGTCAGCCCATTTAACATACAAATGGTTGAATATGTTTGTGCTGTCTCTGGTGTGTGTGTGTGTGTGTGTGTGTGTGTGTGTGTGTGTGTGTGTGTGTGTGTGTGTGTGTAATGTATATCGTGAGATCCCCATGAGTATATATTTTTTTTACAATCAAAACTGCAGTATTTATTAAAAGTCAGACACAGTATTAAGTAGCTGCATTAAGCATTACGCCAGCTGATGGTCCTATTGGTACTATTACAAAGTAATAGTAAGAGACACAGCCAAAAGTATGTGGACACCATCAAAGTAGGCCATTAAAGTTAGAAGCATTCTATACAATGTCTTTGTTTTTCCCTTCACTGGAATTAAACATGTTAATGGGCTAACATGGGCTAAACATGTTACATCAAGACAATCCCCTGTGCACAAAGCGAGGTCCATTAAGACTCAGAAAACAAACATGAGCATGGGTAAGTCATTGTTTAATGTTTAATGTTTAACTCACTCACTCTCACTCACTCTCACTCACTCATTTTCTACCGTTTATCCGAACTACCTCGGGTCACTATCTCAGGCGTCATCAGGCATTAAGGCAGGATACACCCTGGACAAAGTGCCAACCCATCGCAGGGCACACACACACTCTCATTCACTCACACACTACGGAAAATTTTCCAGAGATGCCAATCAACCTACCATGCGTGTTTTTGGACCGGGGGATGAAACCGGAGTACCCGGAGGAAACCCACGAGGCACGGGGAGAACATGCAAACTCCACACACACAAGGCGGAGGCGGGAATCGAACCCCCAACCCTGGAGGTGTGAGGCGAACGTGCTAACCACTAAGCCACCGTGCTTTAAGTAATTAATACACAAGGGTATATGAAATTATTATGTGAACAAAAGCTAATTAGATGGATCAGAATCTCTTAATTTATGGGAAAACAATAGCCAAATGCATCTTGGTGGTACATTAGCGAGAACACATAAGTAATATTGGAAAAAAACAGTAATATATCCTGCCTCCAAATCTGTCCTCAAACTACCACATCCAATTCAGAACAGCAGAGGTGACATTGCACAGTTGTTAGAAAATAATTAACTTCTTTTATCTATATCAAAATATTTATTCTATATCAATAATCAATATCATAGAATAATGTTAGTACATAGATGATTTTAATCGTATGAATATATATAAAGTCTGATGTGATCTAATTTAAAATAAAAAAATGAGTTTGTTTAGCAATAGAATGTGAGTTTTTTTTTTTATTATGTGCTCATTTACATGTTTTTCTTTGTGCTATTTTAACTTGAGAACCTAATAAACAAAGTTTATTCTAAAATAATGTGTTAGTGTCTAGCCATTAAGATCGAATCCCTTCAATCAGCAACATGTTAGTTAAGTATCAACCCCAATAACCCTAAGCATTCAGACACTTATAGACAGACTATAAGTGATTCTTCTGCAGCACATCACACTTCTTAACACGCAGATTTGTTAGCTGGTGTCAGAGGAATTGTAGAGGGGGAATTAGGATCGTCGTCAAATATCAGGTCATGGCAGAAGAGGACATCGTTCTTGCCGAAGCCAAGCTTGTACTGCCAAATGTACATTTTAGTGTGGGGTTGTAGAGACAGGGACAGACATTCTTTTGTCTCAGTTGCTTCTTCCCAAGTTCAGTACATCTTGGCAAATTGAGTATGTACTTGCATTGGGGTCTTGGTTAAGGTTTTGTGGTACTGGATCCCCTATTCATCTTTTGGATTGAGCAAGTAGGAGTAATGCTTTGTGCCCCAGTAGTATAGGCCATCCTTGCAGTTTGGATGTGTCTGTGTGTGTGTGTGTGTGTGTATTTGCATTTCTTCAGAATATTGGAGTTACTTAATAAAAACAAACACACACACACACATAATTACATGTTGTGTTTCTTCAGAAGTGACTAGCAGTATTATGAAGTAACTGCAATTTGCTTGCTTAGAAGAATACTTTCTTCTTCATTATAAAAAAAGTTTGTCTATACACCCATAGACACCCATGTGTGTTTGTCAGACACACACCCATTACCATGATGTATGTGTATATATATATATATATATAAATGTGTATATATATATATATATATATATATATATATATAAATGTGTGTGTGTTAAATAATATTTATTAAATAGCGGCAATAAGAATGCTATCAGTTGATGGTTGTCAGAGTAATAGTAACATACACACTGTATAGCCGAAAGAATGTGGACACCACATTCCATTGTACATCTACAGTTCTACAAAAAATCTTTGTGCAGTATCGGAATAATATTTCCCTATACTCGAATTAAAGGGCTAAAAAAGTGTTACATCAACTTAATAAATTTATTACTACAGTCTAGATGTGTCTAAGGCATTTCTTTAAACAAAATCTGATCAGCTAACGTTGTTGTTTCTGACTTTAGTATCCTTTTCATAAAAACAACAATAGCTCATGGCCATTAAACACAACTTGTGTGAATGGGTGTAAAACTTGTAGTGTTGTCTGATTGTCAATGTGAGAGAGACGTGTAAGATCAGTGTCTTATCAGTGATTCGCCTAACAAGTCACATTATATGCACACACGTCTGCTGGGATTACAAGCAACAGATAGTTTAATAGGTATTCCCACACTGATAATGAATGATATTAAATGATAACGAAGACAGAAAATAAGGGCAGAATTTAGAAAAAAATTCAAACCAGAAAGAACAGGGTTTTAGGGTTTTAACTCTACCCAGATTGCAAACAGAAATTCTGATACCAACAAAAGAAAGAAAGAGAGAAAGAGCTTTAATGCCATAATCATATACCTCAGAAAACAAACATGACCATGTGTAAGGCATTGTTTAATGTTTGATAAAGAAGTAATGAATACACAATTGTATACAAAATTATTACATGAACATAAGCTAATTAGATTTATCAGTATCTCTTGATTTAGGGAAAATAATAGCCAAAGGCTTCTTGGTGGTACATTGACGGGGACACATAAGTAATATTGGTTCTGAAAAATCAGTTTGTATTCCTACTGATTTGGTTAATTTATGCCTGCACTTATATCCTGCCTCCAAACAAATCCTGAAAAATAAATAAATAAATAAATAAATAAATAAATAATAATTATTATTAGTATTAGTATTAGTATTATTAGTATTATTATTAGAAAATATGGATATAATAAATATTAATTATATACATTACTGTAGTTTGTTTGAAAATAATTAACAGCTAAGATCAGAGCGAACAATCTAATAATTCTCATCTACACCACAGAAATCAACGCCTTTGGCTTTGGACTTTAAGAGGATCCCTGCCTTCTTTTTTCTGAAAAATGAACAAATTGAATGTTTGTCATCAAAAGTATAATAAATTGTTACACATTTTATGTAGACAATAAGCAATAATTAATACAGTAAGCAATTAATAAGAAATAAAAATAAGTAACAATATTTAATTAAAAGTGAAATAAAGTGAAATATCTATCTATCTATCTATCTATCTATCTATCTATCTATCTATCTATCTATCTATCTATCTATCTATCTATCTTTTACTTCCTTTTCATTATCTTTCTTCAAAGGAAGAATATTCAGAATTCTGCACTTACTTCTACAGAGTATTTCTTCAGAATACTGCAGTTACTTCTGAAGAAACACACAACATATAATAATGTGTTTGCGTTTCTTTAGAATATTGCAGTTACTTACAGTAATAAATGCAAACACACACAAACACAGACCTTATTATATGTCATGTGTTTCTTCAGAAGTAACTGCAGAATTTTTTCTTTTACACACCTATTTCTCTTGATCTTGGCTTTAGCCATCCTCATCCACTTATCTTACGGAAGAAGTGAATGACTTCTACGTGTTTGTTCATTCACATGTGAATGCTGTGCAGGGTCATGACATGCCATTATGGCTCTTTCTTACTTATAATCCTCATTTAGGGACCATATCCTAATCCCTACAGAGACAATGATCTGAACACACTGTGGAATGCCAGTAGAACATCAATTCCTACAGTCAATCCTACAGTTTATAGTGAACTAATGGCCACTAAAATACAACTTGTATAAATGGGTATAAAACTTGTGGGACTGTTGTGTGCTTGACAAAGTGAGGGAGACAGAGAGAAAGTGAGTGCAAAAAACAGTGCCATATCAGTGATTCACCTAATAAGTCATATTACTGTAAATGCAAACACATCAGATATGCACTACAGCAAGTATTACCACAGTGAACTCATTATATACGTGCAGACGTCCATAAGGATTTCTTTAAGCAACAAAGAGCTGTTAAAATCATTGTCCCTTTTTTGTATATATTTCTAAACAGTATATGAAAAATACTGTATATTTTGAAAAGTGAAATATAGAATGTGTAAATTTCGCTACCTCACATTTTTTTATATTTTAATATAAAAAAATGCTTATGCAAACTACCTCAGGTCACAGGGAGCCTGTGCCTATCTCAGGCGTCATCGGGCATCAAGGCAGGATACACCCTGGACGGAGTGCCAACCCATCGCAGGGCACACACACACTCTCATTCACTCACACAATCACACACTAGGGACAATTCTCCAGAGATGCCAATCAACCTGCCATGCATGTCTTTGGACCGGGGGAGGAAACCGGAGTACCCGGAGGAAACCCCCGAGGCACGGGGAGAACATGCAAACTCCACACACACAAGGTGGAGGCGGGAATCGAACCCCGACCCTGGAGGTGTGAGGCGAACGTGCTAACCACTAAGCCACCGTGCCCCCATCCTGAATACATTTAGTGATCAAATGTAATTTCCCAAATCATTAGTAATAATACATAAAACATGAAGTTTCATATATGATAACAAATAATATTTGAATATTTGATTTCCAAATCAAAAAAAGCAATTCTTATTCTTATTACACATATTAGCCTTTTATTTTGTACAAATCTAACAAGTGATGATTCTTGTGGACTGATCACAACTCCGGATATTAGTGTGTTTATTTGTGATTGCTTATTAATTACACACGGATGCAAATCGGAGTGTCCTGTGCCCCACTCTGCATATTCATGCTCCTACACAAAGAACACAAAGCAAGCACAGACACAGACATAGACACAAAAGGGCATTGATCTTCACTCTCAGTGTCAGCTCATGTCTCACTGGACATCGCTTAGAAGCATTGCCAGGTAATTTCACCCTTGAAATAGTGATTGTGATTCTTTATCAAAGTGTGCACAAAAACAAGTTTACATTACTGCACTGACAGCAAAATTGTTTAGCCTACAGGGTGACCTAAAGACAAAGCTGACAGTAAAAGTGCAACTTCTGCCCCTAGGCCTACATGTCACACATCACTTTTTTCTTTTCTTTACTTTTTTGGATCTGCTTATAGAATTAGAGGGAATGATCTTCTCACACACCATGTGAGCATACTCAGTGACTGTAGCTCTATCCTGAACAATATGTACCTTATTCCTTCATAACAACAAGTGATTGATAAAGTTAAAAAAAAAAAGAGTAAGAATTTAAAGAATTCTATTGAATTTAGAAATTAAGCTGACCTCAGGAGCTCTTGGTTGCACAATTCCACTCGACTACAAACTGTTGTAAAAAAGGACATTATTTCCTGTCCAGTGTCACCCAAATGAGGATGGGTTCTCTTCTGTGCCTGGTTCCTCTCAAGGTTTTTTCCTCATATCATCACAGGGAGTTTTTCCTTACCACGTCGCCTCCGGCTTGCTCATTAGGGAAAACTGCTAGAAATATATAGTAACTTATTATTTTAATTCTATTTTTATACCTATGTAAAGCTGCTTTGAGACAATGTGAACTGTTAAAAGCGCTATACAAATAAATTGAATTTAACTGAATGTAATAAAGCAAACATACTGTACACACACACACACACACACACACACACACACACACATCTGTGACAGTTCAGTGTTGTTTAGAAATCCAGAAGCAGACATGTGGAACAAAGCTGAATTTTGCAAGTTTGCCAACAACATTTTAGAAAAAGTAAGAAAGAGAAAACTTTTCTTGCTTTTAAAACATGCTGTTCTGCCCCATCACTTTTGGTAAGTTCAAATGGTGTCAATTGTTTTGACAACAAAATCAGCTGTGATTTTTTTTATACATTTTATAATTTCAGATTTAAACATACATAAAGTACATGGTGCTTGGGCAAATGTGACTGATCACACAAGTATGCTATGATTACCAGGTGGTTACCATGGAAATGCAATAACTATATTTTTATAATGAGGTGACACGTGAATTAAGATCATTCATTAAAATGATTTTATTGTTTAAATTAATTAAATAAGTAATTTTTATTAAAAAAAAATCATTTTTATTAAAAGAACAAGAAACTGCAGCTGTGCCAGATTCAAGATTACAAGTTCAAGAATGCAGGCACTTCAAATTAGAGGCTGATGAATGCTTAATTAAACATCTGAAAAACAAGATTCTGGAAATTAGAGATGGATAAGGAGCAAAACAGGCTTGTGGGGAAACTGTATTGCATCTCTGACGCTTCTGCAGTTTGACTATTTTACCATTTTAGAACATCTATGGTCCAGCACGAGGCTTGCCTGGACAGGCTTAGCTTGGAAATTGAAGTCAAGTAAAACCCTTGAGCTAAGACTGAAAAGGATAATGAGAAGAAAAATATTCTGAAATTTCTGACTAATTAAAGAAAACCATCTTGTTATCACCATAACTTAGTTATATGCTATACATATTTAGCATCAGATACAGTATTAGAACCTCTGAGATTATGACTGCAGTAATTAATCAGCTTTATCTGGAGATGGCCTCATGGTGCTGAGCCGGTCATTGGGATAGTTTGTTCTCTTCAGTGAATATTGGACTTTTCATGTGTTTAATGGTTAAAACATTAGGAAGTTCTTGTAATAAAAGCCTTTACCTTGTGAAGGTCAAAAGGGAATTATTTCTCTCGCCATGATTTTTTCACAGTGGCCTCTCCTTCTTATTTTCTCCTTTTCCTCATGTGCTTTTTTCCTCCCCTCCATCTTTTTCTCATTTCTTTGGTGTGACCCCAGTCTGTTTGGGTGTTGATAGGGTCCTGTCTGCGTGTAAGTGCGTTCCATCAGTGTTGCTACATGACTGGGAGATTGGATTTTTGCCCAAGTTATTTCCAGTCCTCTCTCACACGCTCACTTCCTTCTCTCATTGTCATACTCTCCTTCTCTTCTTTTATCCTCCTATCTTTTTCAGACCCTTGCATAATCTCTTTTCCTTTATAGCGTTTTCACCCTGTTTCATATGCAGCAGCAAGATTGATTGATCAGTGCATTCTCATTTATGCTCCAGCATGATTTGTCGTAGCTGCCCAGGGAAAGCAAGAGTGAGAATGAATAGAATGGAGTGGAGGTGGGAAAAAGGAGATTATCATTGAGCATGCTAAACCACTAAACCAGCATTCATTAAAATCGCTTCCCTGGAACAATCCAGTATGGCCTAATTGGATGTTTGAAAGAGCTCTGGATTCAATTGACAGCAAGAGAAGGAGAAAAAAAAAGAGAGAGAGAGAGAGAGAGAGCGAGAGGGAGAGAGAGAGAGGAAAGAAAACAGATGGATTTAACGTAAGGCTGCCTCAAGGTTGGTCCTGGAACCAATTTTTGCCACTTTGAGGAAGAGACAGCCTGGCAATTCATGAGACTCCAATCCCATCATACCCAT
This sequence comes from Tachysurus vachellii, assembly GCF_030014155.1. Lineage (NCBI taxonomy): Eukaryota > Metazoa > Chordata > Actinopteri > Siluriformes > Bagridae > Tachysurus > Tachysurus vachellii. Next base: position 12,774,015 of record NC_083478.1, on the reverse strand, counting down.
CTCTCTTGGTCACTGTACTGAAGAGCAGGTTTCACCCAGGAGGTGTGCACAAGCTGAACTGAGTGGTCTTCTTTATAGTCTGCTGTATCCATGCAGTTAATAGAAAACATACCCAATACCAGAGCTAAGGGTTGTAAAAATGATGTAAAAGACTGCAGAAATGAACTGACTAATGAAAATCACTGTGATTTGAGAAACACCTGGTTTATTGGACTAGGTTATTTCACTAAACACTACAGTGCATCCATCACAGAGTATTCTTGCGGAGACTGTGTGAAGCTTCGGGGCACACTAATGGTTTGCAGTTTCTTTTTTTATCCTTCCTCACAGACCAGCGGCGATATGCAGGGCGCCTGGCTACCATCAGCTCATCTTACTGAGCACCAAAAGCAGCTCTGTTATTCATCTGAGACACGGGATGCTCAGGCAGTTTGCGGGCAGATGTGTCTACAAGGCAAAGAAATAGACAGAAGGAGGGAGGTATGGAAGAGGGGGGCAAGAATCAGTCTCACTGGAAGAGTTATAGGTTTTTGCATTTTTGCAATTCTTAAATATCAAAAACACACAGAAGGCCAGCCGGTACTCAAAGTCTGGGGATATCAGCTGTGTTGGATAGTTTATTTACAGCAGAATGTATCCCCATGCACCTTCTTACTTAGCTGACTGAATGCATCATTCTGTGCTAGTGATATTATAGGATGAAATGTTGCCCAATTTGACCAAATGTAATTAAAGCATTTGACATTTTCACCTACTGTTTGATGAGTGCTGCATTTTAGGACCCAGGATCCTCCATACTGTAGATATATTTTTAGTGTAGAAACATGCACATGACAAATCTTTCTGAATATGGTCCACTGTACTTTGTCACATGCTGCATTCACCTTTTAATTCCCCAACTACAACCAAGAAAAGAAACTCACAGCATACACCCCCTCAATTTAAAATCAACTTGGGATATACATCTCAACTACTACTACTAGTTCCTTCCACACAGTGAACCATGTAAAGTAATGTTTCTACTTTCAAATCAGTTTAATGCACTATTGATTTCATCGTTAAAACGCAGACACGATTTTTCCCCCATTTCACACGTTGAACATGTTGAGGTTATTATGAGTTATTATAACTACTTATAAGGCACCATGAAGGCAGCGTTTGTGTTCGATGAAGAGACTGAGAAAATAAATTTTTTTGCTTTGATCCAACAAAAGCCTAACAAGTTAAATTAGAAGCTGATTATATTATACAGACTTTTTATTTTATTTTATATAAATTTTTTTAATATAAAAATATTGGTAAATATCAAAAACAATGGTTTAAGTGAGAGGGCAAATAGTTTAGTTGAGAAAGACGATGATACACTGGGGAAGGAAGGGAGGGATGGAGGATGGATGATGGATGGATGGATGGATGGATGGATGGATACTTTATTGATCGTGAACAAAATTCAAGCATCCATTAGTAACATACAGAAAGACAAAATTATCACAACCCAAACCCCCCCCAGATCCACCCCATCCCACACACATTCACACACCACCAAACTAATTCTCAGCAGTTAAACTATAAGCAACAGATATTGAACTCAAGAATGTTCAGAATAAAATATCGAGTCATGTGCGGTCCGAGCCAGGTTAAAAAACTATGTTACGCAGTAGCATTTTCTATAAGGCACAGCAGTAAGTAGCATAGTGTGTGTCTTCTTCCTCCATTTCTTCTTTTAGACAGTTGCACTAACCAAAGACAGTTGCAGGTCTTTGGTTAGTGGTTAGTCCTGTAGGTATTTGCTGTTGCCACTAAAACTGTTTTAGAACAGCCTGCTTAACTGAATGATTTACATGAATCAATTGCACAAACACACATAGATTTCTCTTTCTCTATCACTCTTTCTCTCTCGCACTCTTTCTCTTCCTCCCTCCCCTGGTTGCCAGACCGTTAATATTGCATTATGCATGTGTCTCCTTTCATCCTGATGAGATATAATTTAATCTATGCTAGCTAACTTACTTCTGTATGGAGAGAATTACACCAAGCGAGAGACAGAGGATGAATAGTAAGAACACATTAAGATAAACAGATGTTGCGGATAGGACCTGAAAATAACAGTAGCAAGAGTATTAGAGGTGCGGAGAGAGAGAAAGAGAGAGAGAGAGGCAAAGTGAGTGAGAAACGTGGAGAGCTATAAGAGTGAGAGTGTGATAAAGAGTGGAGGCTTGTGGCAAGAGGCAGGCTGTTGAGTGATCTCTAAGCATTTGTCTCCTATCAATGTCAATGCAATGTCTTTCACTGCCGCAGAACAGAGAGGGAGTGGGAAAGAGAGAGAGAGAGGCACCTTCCATCTAGCACACCATTGCCATTGTCATTCTCTGTCTGTACACACAGTTTTTTAATTATTCTTTGCTACTTGTGGATGAATAAAAAAAATTCACATATCATCTAATATGGTGTTGTTGTTTTGCTCTTATTCCAGATTTACTCTAATTCCCCCCTTTCCTTAATTTTGGTCACACCTGTTCCTCGTGTTTAGTCTTGTTTTTTCTCGTAAAGTCTGTTTGTGTACCTTTGCACTTACCCAGTCCTGAATGTGGTTATACTCTACTTTCTAAGCCATGCTTCTGATGCTTACATACATCCTGTTGTCTCTCTTGTGGGTTACAGACGATGCACTTTCTGTGTAACTTTACTATAAAAGACTAAACAGACGGCTTTTTCTCTGTTTAAACTGATCTAGCCGGCAATGTTCTACCTTGATTTTAGGCATGAAGATCATCTTAATTCCAGTGAATAAAAGTTTGACATCTTTTCATTACAACTGGTTGATGGAAAGAGAGGTTACTTATCTATCATCCTATCAGTCCCAGTTGCCTTTCCCACACTGTCATTAGCAGTTGAGCTAAGGGACATACATTCTGGGTTTAAGATCTCCCTAAGTTCTTTTCTTATTACTAATCCTGCAATGTTTTTTGCCCTGTGGCTCTCAATGAACTTGTCAGTTCCTGGGCTTGTGTGTACATGTGTACATGCGTGTGTGTGTGTGAGTGGTGTGTGTGTATTTGTTTGTGGCACTGTTGTCTGGCCCCTGCTAAGCCCCATGCTCTGCTAATTGGTCCTGCTTTTTCTCATGCCTCTCCCAGCACAGTGGGAACTGGCAGGGCTGTGAAAAAAGTGTGAAAAAAAAACGATGCAAGCTGAGGGCCAGAAAGTCATTCTGCTCATCCAAATGAAGCACACAAATCCATGGCATCAGTATGCTGGTCAGACCCTGATTCAGACCTGGGGGCGGGGGTTGATGGAGGGGACGGGAGAGAGGGGGAACATAGAGGTCTTTTGATTGGGAATTGTAAATGCATCTCCCTTCAGCGTTTTCTTTTTCTCATCATGCTATTGGAGGCGAGAGCTGACCAGCACCTGAAATCAATCACTGCCTGTCACAACCCATGAAAAAGAGGATCACATGAAAGGAGTGAACACATCACTCTTCGCTGAATCTGACTGGGTCTGTAGCGTGGAATGATGCTGAACTGTTTGCTTCTTTCGTAGGCCCAGAGTCTCGGCATTCGCCGTACAAAGGAATTCCCATAAGCCATTACAGGGCTGAACCGAGGCTTGACAGGTGAGTGACAGGGGGGTAGACAAATGACATTGACAGCTGGCCAAGGAGGCGTGGCTGTGTTTTTTTATTCTTATTCTTAATCCCCCTACTCTTCAGTAAAGATGTTTGATTTTCAAGTGTGTCAGAAACAGGTTCTTCTGGCTTTACATACTAAAGAAAAACAAAAGCAATTTGTCCAAAGGGAGGGGGTGTGGTGTGAAAAACGAGGCACTGTGTGAAAGGATAGAATAGAGACGTGAAAAATGAAATAGGGTAACGGAAGAATGAGGGCAATAGCTAGTGAACAGAAGGGGTTGAAAATGGGACATGGGGTCAGAGAGGGGGCTCTTTGAGGTAATCAGTCTCTGTCTCGCTCACAAACACACACAGAAACACGGCTGAACGCTTTTGTCTCCTTAGTTGAAGGAGACATATGCATTCCTGATTATTTCTGCTTTGAATAATACGAACAATCTTGAATGCATAATACTCTGTGTACATGGTCCCTTTTTAGCCTGTACTGTATCTTGATGCATTTCTGTTTGGTATCCTTTCACATGCTTCCTCTTGATTCCAAGGTCAATTAACTTCCACCTGTTGATACCCTGCCTGTTATTCTCTGGAATCATCTGGTCAAATTCTTACAGATAGAAAAGAGATGATGTTTTTCCCCCTCCCTACATCCTCCATTTATCACCTTTCCACTGGCTTCCACAGACACTGAGCACAAAGACAAGAACTTTAGCCTTTCTTTTTTATGATAAAGAACTCCTTTTCACACACACACACACACACACACACAGACACAAACACACAGAGACACACACACACACACAGACACACACACACAGAGACACACACACACACAGAGACACACACACACACACACACACAGACACAAACACACAGAGACACACACACACACACAGACACACACACACAGAGACACACACACACACAGAGACACACACACACACACACAAACACACACACACACACACACACACACACACACACAAACACACACACACACACATGCGCGCACACACACACACACACACAGATTCTCTACATATGGTTTCAATCTTCCAGCTATCCCCTGGTTGCAGTCAAGGGAGGTCAACTGTACAGTGTTAACAGTGTACATGTGTGCATCGGTGTGAGAGAGAGACAAATTTCTAAGAAGAAGGAGGTGCATGTTGAAAGAAAAATGATATGGGAGACTGAAATTTACAGGAATATATACAATGGAGATGGAAGGAGGGAATTTTAGGAAGCACTCTTTATCTCTCTCTATCTTTTTCTCTTTCTCTCATGGGAAAAAATGTGCTCCAGAAAGAAGGCATTCTGATTTCCCAGAAGGCTTTGCTAATGGAACATCGGGTTCAATCTGCCTGTCGCTCTGTTTCATTTTGTTTTTCTGTCTCAGTGAGGTGACCTGCTTTAGGGTTTGTCCTCCATCATCTGGGACTTGGTGATTCATAGTCAGTGGAATAGTGTAACTTAATAAGAATTCAGAGTAGAAGAAAAGAAAAATGTTCACCATATCACTGGGAGATCATGAGATCGAAGCCTGATGATGCAAGAACCATCCATGAGCAGAAGCTCAAGAGAGCATAATTACTCCTGCTATCTTGGTTGGAGGGAAGGTGTTACACTTTACCCTGTCAGTCACAATGACATTAACCAACTGTGGGTTTCTGTGGCCTGTATGCAGAAGAAAGCAGGTAGCACTTTCCTCCAATTGTTGCTGCATTGTGTTGGAGTATAAAGCGCAGTTCAAAAAGATGTGGTGGCTGGTTTCACATACTTCAGAGAAAACATGAAAACATGTGTCATCCTTAACCCTCTCTGGTTGGTAGCTTTTATGAGATATGCAAAAACTATATAGGTGGGAATTGTTGAGATACAGTAATTAGGGTAAGAAGTAAAAAACTAGATCTCATCCTAATTGCAGGCCCAAAGCCGTGGTGTTTATTTTGTCACTAACACTAACTGCTCAATTTTCCCCTCAGGATTTACAAAGAATGGCTCTATTTTATGTGAGTTTTGCATTAGGTTACAAAATTTCACTCACACACTAATAAATATAATTCAAATCAGCAACCCAACCATTTAAAATTACATTTTTCAGTTCCGGGGCACATTTTTCCCTTTTAAAAAAAATTTGGAAAAATCTTATATGAGTGCATGTGTAAATGAAATAAAATAAAAATGACTGATGGAGGTTATATTCATTTAATAACATCATAACTAGAATCTGTATTTGGTGGCTGATATGGGCATTATGGAGAATCTGCAGTCAGACATTTTATAGTCTTAAATATAATGATAGTTAATAAAACATTATATTTCTACAGATTATATTTAGAACACTCTTCTGAGTGTGCACTTGTGTCAGTGAAAATAATGGGTATGGTGGTGACAGGGTTTATATATTCAGCAAGAGTAACTGCAGTGTACTTTTGAATATAATGGAATTTCTGTATATTTTTTTAGACTGTAGGAGGTGAAATCTTTATAGAAACTATGATAGAAGAAACTCTGAGTTGCTATCTATCCAATCAATCAGTCCATCCATCCGTCCATTTGTCCATCTGTCCATCCATCTTACAAATGTACTACTGCAGCACGTCTGCATTTGCAGTTAGAAATGTGTGTGTGTGGGTGTGGGTGTGTTTTTCACTGCAGCAATAGATTATGTGATGAGAGGAGGGGCCGTGACCCATCCCGAAGTGCGGTTTGTGTTTTTCCGTGCTCTGTTGCCATAGGGACAAGTAGAGATTTGTTACCTTATGTGTCATTAGTCATTGTTACGGCATCGTGCAGGGGCACCATTGGGGGAAACTAACCATCCATCAGATGCATGGCCTGTCGCCATGGTAACGACAGTGACCATGACATTGAGACGGGGGTAGTGGGATTAATCTTTATCTTTTTTGAGGGGTATAAAGTGATTCTTTCTCTTTTGAATATTGGTCTATTTACCAATTTTATCCAAACAGATTTACAAAGGAGGATGAGTATAATCCATTCATGGGTATGGATTATCTTGTGTTGCTCTCTTCGTAACGTATTCCATTTAACATTACTAACTTGTGACTAAATAATTCTGTGCATGTGAATCTAACATGGGCGGCACGGTGGCTTAGTGGTTAGCACGTTCGCCTCACACCTCCAGGGTTGGGGGTTCGATTCCCGCCTCTGCCTTGTGTGTGTGGAGTTTGCATGTTCTCATGCAAGGTTGATTGGCATCTCTGAAAAATTGTCCGTAGTGAATGAGTGTGTGTGCCCTGCGATGGGTTGGCACTCCGTCCAGGGTGTATCCTGCCTTGATGCCCAATGACGCCTGAGATAGGCACAGGCTCCCCGTGACCCGAGGTAGTTCGGATAAGCGGTAGAAAATGAATGAGTGAGTGAGAGTTCATCTAACATGAAAACGATTGTATATAGTTTTACAGATTTCAGGTAACTAAGCATTGGAAAAATCAGGCCTGCACTTGTACTAGCACTTCCTGCATCATGATGGTATACAGTATAATGGCATAATATAAGTGGTATAATGCAGTGTGCATGTTGATGACTTTGGAGGATTGGAAAAAGATTCAGTTGGATTGAGAGTGACTAAATGAGGACAGGGCGAGGGGAGCGTATCTTGAAGTGATATGATTTTTTTTTCTGTAGTTTTATTCAGTCTTTAGAAAAGAGCAGAACATCAGTTTACTGTAATATATATATATATAAAATATATATACATAAAAAGACAAGTTAGTTAAATCATGAGGGGACCCATTATGCTTGCAACACTTTTGGGTGCTTTATCAAGTGTTTGGATGCTTAAACATGTGTTTAAAAAGTAAAAAATAATAAAAAATAAGACAAAGGCTTGTAATGCTAATGCAGTACACTATTTTCTTTAAGGGTCTCTAAAGGTTTATTGGATAATCATTAACTTTCAGTTCAGGTTATTACCTGGAAGCTTTGTAAAAAAGAAACACGAAACACTTGGTTATAGGTTTTCCTTATAGAAGCTTTAAAGGTTCTTCCAGAGAAACAATCAAAGTGTCCATTTTTCTAGTCTAATTGTAAGGTTACTGTATGTTGCATTTTCTTTTCTGACATGTGATGAAAATGGAAGCAACTGAAAGAGACTCAAAAGAGTAAATGAATTTCAAGCAAAAGCAAAAGTTCCAAGCAAAGAAAAAAAAATACAATTTTATCTATACCTGTACTTGTAGAATAAAAAGAATCCATCTGACTGCAGTAAAAACCCTTTGTAAACATCATTCACAGTCCAATTATACATGTTTTTCTTTTCCCCTTCCTGTGTTTTTGCTGTCATTCCACTCACTGTCAGATGCACGTTTCCAGGACTAAGGGAAAGTGATGACGTGATGCCAGTATGCTACCGCGGTAAACCACCTCTGTGACAGGGTTTACACAATTTCATGAAGTTAATTAAAGACTTCCTACATAGTGATACAGAGCGATAAAATGTAAATTTACATGCATGAAAAAAAAAATAACGAAGTAGTTGTAATTTCCTTGTAATTGTGTTTTCTTATTTTCTTAAGATCAAATTTTTGGAAGTCAATGTGTTAGGAGCACATTTCAGCACAATTGCATTCAAGCTTGAAGTATGAAATTGTGGGAGTTGACAAAGTGCAAGCAGGGAAAGATCAATGTGAAAAACAGAAGTTTGTTTGATGCATAGTATTGATCGGCACAAGAGTGTTTTTTTTTTTTTTTTTAGCCTCAGGTATAGCTGATCCTCATAGTTTTAGAGTTGTTATTGATTCTTGAGCTACCTCAGGGGCTTCCTGTTTTTTTCCAGATAGTGAAGGCCTTTTGATCCAAGGTAGGTGGGTTTCATCACAAAACAATAGAACATAAGGATGGTTGTGCAATTCGTAGACCGTTGACTGTGAAGCATTTAAAAAGAAATTGGGAGTCTTTCCATTGGAGCAATAGCAGGAAATTTCTCAGTCCAAAACCCATTCTTTATATTTGGATTTGGATTTCGTTAGATTGAAAACCAGAATCCCAGAGAGTTACTTGACTTAATTCCACAAGTAGATTATAGTAACTACTGATTCCTAAGTGTTTCTGTATGTGTGATAAATTTAATTCAGTTCAATTCCATGAAATTTTATTTGTAAAATATTTGAACATTATCAGAAAGCAGCTTTACAGACATATATTCAATCAGGATACACATTTTAAATGTACACATTTATTACTTTTATACCTAAAGAGCAAGTACGAGGTGACAAAAGAAAGCAAAAACTCCCAGCCTATGAGAAAGAAATCTTGAGAAGAAACAGACTTTAAAGTAAACCCATCATCATCTGGGTGACAACGGAGCACGTAATTAGAATTTCCTTGTATAAATATGTACTCAAAAAATGCAATTATGTAACCAGGACATTCCAGTTTTAACACGAAGTCTTGTTGAAGTTATCAACTATTCACTGATGGAGACAAAACTATTCTTGGCATTTACAACTCTAAAGCTATCAAATCATTTGATGTGTTAAGCCAAAACTGTTCGCATCAATTGCAGAGAATTCAATTATACAGAGAATGCTGACTCTTTTTGAACCTCTGTCCTTACTCCACTTCAGTGCCACTGTGCTTTCTACAGCACCTGCATGTCCAATCCTGATATTTTGTCCATATTTTTACTGTATCTACAGTATAGTATCTACGTGGGTGCATACATGTATTCATGTACAATACATTCTTTTATAGTTGAATGCTTTAGAAAATCTCTGGATTAATGTGTCAATGTGAGAAATGGTGCTGGTGTTATTCTACCCACCAGCTTCATGAACAAGCCCCGTACAGCAAAGACAAGACTAATCTTTTTAATATCTCGAGCAGCTGTTATGCCAGGAAAAGCTTTAAAACCTGTTTCCATTCACATGTATAAATATATCTTTACACCAATTCATATTCTTCTCAGAACTGGGAAAAGTGAAAAGCGGAGGTGTTTCTTATACTTACCTGAGTGTCAATAATGAGATATTGATTTTTGCTATAGACTCCTATAGAGTCCTAACAAGCCACCAGTGCAACAGAACAGACCAAGTCTCAGTAGCTGAGCCAGGGAAGAACAATAACAAGATTAAAAGTTAAAGCCACTTTTAATTACATAGAGAGAACAAACAGCACTGGTTAGGAAGCCATCTGCTTCTTCTGATATGACGTTGTGCTTCCATTTTCAACGCCATATGGACTTTTTAAAAAGTTGTCTGTACTAATGAACACTTAAAGTCTTTGGATATCTGTCAGAGACTTCAGTACCTACAACTCTTTGACCAGCCTTTAATTTAAAACACTCCTTCTGTTTAAGATAACGCAATCTGTAAAGATTTTAATTTGAGACCAGCATTAATTATTTGTTTTCAATACTGGTCAAACTGTGAGCTCTCAGAAGGAGTTCTTTCTATCTGCACAGCTCTTGGTATAAATTTGAATCAATTAAAAAAAGAGACAAAAACAAGTTACAGGAATCAGTGTCAATAACAGTGTATTTTGTATACTGCTGCTCAAGGCCTTCTCCTTTACAGCACGCTGAGAAAGTGGATTTCTGGTCTTAAATTTGGCACAGGGACATATTTCTTTCCTTATAGCCAGGAAAGAAAGATGTCAGCAATCTCACATGTCTATTATCTCACACTCTGGAGGCCACAAGTCATGAGGAAAAATGAAGAGTTTGTCATGCTTTTTCATTACTTCCTCTCCTGCTGTCATATTTTGGTGTCTGTATTGTAGCTTAGTTTGAATTTATCAAAGGATGTTTTTACTGAGAGGTTGAGTAGAGCTCTGGCTTGGACAGAAACCACAAACAATAGATACAGCAACCACCACAGGGTGATATATGATCAGTTTATCTTATTAGCCAGCTAAAACTTGCTTGCCGTGCACTCTAACACGCCAGGGTACACTGCAGCATGCCTGCTGAAAGCACATACATTAATAGCAAAAATGTGCAGAACAAACTTAGTAGAAACATGATCTCTCCCTCTATCATTCTATTCCTCGCTCTCTTTCTCTGTCTCTTTTTCTCGAACTCTCGCACTTTCTGCAAGTCTGCGCAGAGACTTGATGAGGAAATTAAATAAACCATTTCTTTTTTCATTTTTTTCCTTGCTGTCCTCCATCTCCACCTTTTTGCTGCTTACTCACAGTCTAACCAATTTCTCCTTTCTGTCTGTATTAAATAAAGCAAATGTGTGTGTGTTTGTGTGTATGTGTGTCATTCCCGCAAGGCAGCAGATCTGACTCAGCAGACACCCAAGCCCTCTTCTCCCCTCTAGTCATTACCAAGCTGCTAGTATTTAAAAGCGATGACTGACTTTCAGCTGCTCATAAAAAAATGTCTATTATTAAAAAGCCCAGGGTCCCAGAGGTGGCAAATGATTGTGCTTGTATCAGAAGGGAGGTGTTTTTTCCCTTTTATTTCGATTTAGTCCTGGCAGGTGTTTTGTGAATCAATGGTTATGACATGAATGTTATTATTATTTATTGCAACAGGGTTTTTTTTTGCAGACTGGCATTGTAGGAAATGGTTGCCACCAAGGAGGGTAATAAATTGATGAATTAGTCTATGCAGTGTAGGCTGGCACTGTCTTCTTTTTTCAGGGCTTTTTGACCATTCCATTTCCCCGCTTTTTGCTCTGCAGTTACAGCATATTGAAATGGAAGTTTGAGATTTACATAAATTTCCATATAGTATGCATCACTCCTATGTGCAAGTAAGAAAAATGTAGCATAAAAAAACTGAGCAGTTTTGCTATTGTGTTTTGAGCAGTTGGTTAAAGTGACAGAATATTTGTTCTGTCATATTGACATTAGGATGTGAACACATCTCTCAGAACCTACATGATGTGAATGAGTCTCAGCGAGAATTGGGATTAACTGTCACATTCAATCATACATTTAGTCACTATTATAGCCAAATATCTTCCCTTTTATTCTTCATTTTCCTTTTCTTCTTCAGTCTTTCCTGCAAATTTCATGATATTCATGTTGAACATAAGTACAGTTATAATACAAAGTAATTACATATGTGTCTTCACTGGCAGTAGTTTAAAAGAAGAATCCACTGCATGCAATTTCAAAATGGAAAAGTTGTATTTTTAAAAGAACCTATTTTGAAATAGAATAAAATAAGTGTTTTTTCAGACTCTGGGTTTATGTATACATGCTGGTAACTATTCTACTTTACTACTTTTACAGACATTCTACCATTCACTCTACTGTATTAGAGACCAATGTCATCTATCAAATAGAGATGAGCTATTCTATACCATCAGTTATGTAGCAGAGACACAGTGTTTGATAGACTGTTATGGACTAGTGTTGGTGTAAGTGTTAGTGGCCTGGTATGCACTGCTCTAGAAAGAGCGAAAGAGTCAAATAGTGTGTAAGGAGTTTGCAGGTTCTCCTCATACCTCAGAGGTCTCCTTGGAGTTCTCTAGTTCCCTCCACCAGTCCAATGACATGCATTGTAGGCTGATCTCTAACTTGCCTGAAGTGTCTGAATGGGTGGGTGAGTGTGTGTGATTGTGATCTGCAATAGACTAGCAACCTGTCCGGGGTGAACCATGCCTTGTGCCCTGAGTCTCCTAGGATAGGCTCCAGGATTTTCTGCAACAGAAATGTGGAGGGATGGAGTCAAATAGGATGAGATGTGATGAGATGACATGAAATGATTGAAAAATTGGATGAAAAGGTAAAGTTTGGAATGAATTTGGCCACATTAGGGATATTGATTAAAATTAATCAAAAAAGAATTATCATAGAAAAACAATGAATAAAAGTAGTGTACAAAATTAGATATTTAAAATTGATTTGCAAAAGAAATGTTGGGAAAATATGCTAGCAAGGAAATTTGCCCATAACGCTGATACTTAAAATAGTCATTCTGTATGCTATTATCACTCATGTTTTACCGGTAGGTCTAATTCAGATTCTTAACAAAGTTGCCACATATCGATCAAAAGCTTGTAAATCAAATCATATCGTATTGTGTTGCATCGTAGCAGATACAGTGGTTCTCAAATATCGAATTGCTACCTTAAAAATAGGTATTGTTGTGTATCCTGTGGAAGAGGTTTACATTAATACTACTAATAATAAGAGTATTCTTTACTTGCTCCTGATTAAATTGAATCTGTACATGATTACCATCAATAACAAATCCGCCCAACACCACCACCTATCTCTGCTTGCTCTCCTCTCAATCACAACTCAATACTATTGATATTATTAATTAAAGATTTTGTATGTTTGCCAATAATTAGTATGTTTCTTCATTAGTATTTAGTATAGTTAGTACAGTAAGTAAGTTTATATTATCCTTAAGCACAATTTCTACTAAGACTGAAGACCAACATGTCAAAAATTGAGTGCTGGTACTTATTTATTTATTTATTCATTTTTACTACAAGCACTGCAAACACCAGCAGGTTTTTATTAGCTTGTAAATGTCATTATCTATAAAATAATCAGTGTCATTCTTGCTACTATCAATCATTCTCATTTTTTCCTTTCTTTATCTCATTCTGAAAAAAGTGTGAACCAAAACAAACTGAATTCATTTGTTTCTTGATGTAATAGAGTAGAGATGTATTGAGAAAAATGTAACAGCAACAACCCTTTGTTTTAAAGCCTGGTGAATAAAAATCTTGGGATTCAGGGTCATTTATGGTCAAGTGGAGAATTAGAGAGACTGACTGATGGGTTTGCAAATTAGGGGGTGGGGATATTGGGTCCACTGTATGAAAAGATAGATGGACAATAATAGATGGAAAATATAAATAAATAAAGCCTCTTGGCTTCATCTAGTGATCAAATGCTGCCAAGAAAGACTCGGTTTTGAGGAGCCATTCAGCTAAATCATGTCACACCTACTACCTAATTTGAGCAGATACTTCAGACTCTGACTGATTGTCTAATGTCACCTTTTAAAGTCTCATTTCTAGTGGCTCACCTCCTAGCATAAAGGTTTAACTGATTTAGTCTGTTTCCTGTGTATTCTCCCAATAAGTCTTTATTTCACATTTCCTCCTGTCACCGGATTGCACAGTTAGAAGACGTGTGTAAGTAGGTTTTTACCTGTGAGTCACATAAAAATAAGCAGTTCTTCCATTTTAGACTGCTGATAGCAGGCCAACAAGACATCAGTATATTTTTTGTTGTTGTTGGGAGGAAAATTCTACGGTACGGTAATTTTGTCAGCTCTGTCTCCTCACTTCATCTATCTATCTATCTATCTATCTATCTATCTATCTATCTATCTATCTATCTATCTATCTATCTACAGTATCTATCTATCTATCTATCTATCTATCTATCTATCTATCTATCTATCTATCTATCTATCTATCTATCTATCTATCACATATTCTGCATTATAATTTTCTTCCATCCTACTTTTTGCTTTCAACAATAACCCAATCTTTCCTTCTTTCTTTCTCTCTATTTTCCCTTCCTGACTGCACAGAGGCCTGACTTGATGAGGCAGCTTTGCCCCTGCATCTTTTACAAATCAAGTACTGCGGATGTCATTCATACACCAATCACGTCTAAAAAAAAATAAAAAATAAACGAGGAGTGAAGAAAAGACTGGGGGATGTCATTAATTTTCTGTTAGCATCCTTAATGTTTGCTCCCTGAATTTACTTATATTTGCTTGTTAATTTTTTATGGTCATTTAAAGCAAAATTTAGCTTGGCATTCCATTATTCTGCATACACACAGAATATACACAGAATGTAGAGAGGAGAAGAGAAAATAAAAGAGAAACAGTGTGTGTGTGTGTGTGTGGGTGTGGGTGTGCATGTGTGTGCATGTGTGTGCATGTGTGTGCATGTGTGTGCATGTGTGTGTGTGTTAATCATAAGAAAGAGAAGCGTATTTAATTGACATTCTGGGCAGTCCTTTGACAGAACTGCTTATGACCTGTAAAAATAAATAAACACCTCCCTCTCTTTCTGGCTGGGAGACACACACACACACACACACACCCACAAACAACACCCCCCCCCCACACACACACACACACACACACACTAATCTGTAGTATAATGAATCTCAGTTCAAACCACATTCTACTTCTGCCTGAAGCTTGCACATCTCTTACTTGCTGTGTCTCAGCGCCACTAACTAAAAGAAATAAACAAACATTAGTTGGGTGTTTCTATTAATTCCTCACTTCTGTTTTGCATTCACTGGTAACACAGGCATGGGGAATACGTATTCAAAAACTGCTCTGCATATTTTTGAGATTGAAACACCATTAACATTTAGTAAGCACTGAAGTTTATTTTTTAGTGTAGGAAATAATAATAATAATAATAAAATGGTGTCTTTGGTATAAGAAGCATGCACAGGCAAAAGCTATTGTAATTCTGTCCCCATGAGTGATGTACCTCTGGAGTAATAGGCTTGTTTGTGTGAGTGCCTTGGTCTTGTGAGACCTATCTTGGTTGTAGTAGAGTTTTTTTTTTAAGGAACAGTGTTAGGAACAGAAGGCTGGAGTGAAGGTGCTCTTTCTGGTAGCACAACAGATTAAAGTCTTGGACAGACACTGGAGACATCATTAGTGGACCAGGCAGCTCTCTGGCTATGGGCTAACTTCTGTGAACAAGGAGAAACCACTACAAATCCTCTAGAGCAAAACCTCTACAGTAGCATCACATAGCAACTTCAAATCCACAGAGAGATCTCAGGCTCACTGTATTCTCCGTTCAGTTTCTTTATTGTAACTCTTCAAATACTATTGTACTTACAGATATATAGACAGTGCATTGCAACTAACGTTGAACAGTGCATACTGACATTCGTAATAAGCACTTCATCCGTACATGGCTTTACTCGGCAACTGTTACTGCACTGGATTTTAAATTGAGCTTTTTGTTCAGCTGGTTTAGTAAGTTGAGTAGGACAGGTCTCATGCCACCGAGCAAAAGAAGCGTGTCTAGGTTACAAAATTGAAAAGATGCCCTTAGCTATAAGATGATAAGTATTACAGGATTCCGCAAAGAAGAACAAGGTCAACAACAGGGCACAGTGATGCTAATTGGGCTGACAAGCAAACATGTGTTAATGTTTTTTAAGGTAATTTTTCATGGCTCATTGAAAGCAATTAGCAAAGCATTCACAGTAGTCATAATAGTAACAGCCCCCTTTTAGTCTCTCCATATCAACAAAGAAAAGTTTAATGAATTTCTTTTGGAATTCATTGTGCATTAAACTGAGCAGTATTTCTTTCTTTCTTTTTTCTTTTTTGTTTTTTGTTGGGTAATAATATCCGCTACAGTACATAATCACTCCATGCTAAGCTTGTCTTTTAGATTAGCATTGAGTTTTTAAGATTTTCTGATTAACCTTGAAAGCTTTGATCAAAAGACAGAAATATAACTTTAGTTGTGGTTATAGAAAAACTGAACAGAAGCACAAAATGATATTTAGAACAACAAATTAGATGTATTGAGGTCCAGAATCTTTGACTCTTGTCACAAGGCAGATTCAATTGTATTATGAAAATCACAACAACAAAATGGCAAAATAGCATGGATGCTTTAAATCGGTCAAAACCAGGCAAAGGCAATGCAAAAACAGGAATATCAAAGCTTGACAGGACCAGAGGCCTGGGAAAATTTGGAGACTGGAAAATCACAGGAAATCAATATTAAAGGCTTATTGAAGTAATGTCACAGACCAAAGGAACTGAGTATAGTGGCAACCATGTTTTGTCGGCTGCATTGATAAAGAGCCTGTGAAGAAATGTGACATGACACTGAGGTTCAAATTGCTTTAATTTGTTTCATTTCACGTGCTTCAATCAGAATAAATGCAGTATATGTTAATGCTAATGCTAACTACAGGAACAACACACTGAGAAAAAAATGATCATTCTGTCTAGTAAAAAGAGAGGGCTTACATTTCTTGGCACATCATTTAAAAGAGACAGGAGGTGTGTTTCAAAGGTGTGTCTCATTTCTGCTGTCACATTCAGCTTAGAATGTTATGTAGAAACAAACCACAAAAGAGTGTGATGTTGTAGGAAAATAATCCATGTCAGGGTGGTGTGTTATGCCCCAAAGTGATCTTAGTTATTGTTGACACACACTAGGATGTTGAGTATTTTCCAATAAAGCATGAAGCATGTTATACTTCTTGTACCACAACAACTTATGTGCATTATTATTTGCTTTTTGAGTTCCCAGTCCAGTTTCATGCAGACATGCACATCAGCTTGGAGGAATTTGAGCCCATTCCTCAGTACAGAACAGCTTCAGCAGTTTGCTCACATCAGTTTCCTTACATAGGCAACATTTCTATTGGATTATGTTCAGGTTTTTGCCATGGCCATTCCACAATATTCATTCTTTTGTAGAATGTGTGTACAGTATATGGTTGTTTTATTGCTGCATGATCCACTTTCTCTTGAGTTTCAGTTCATAGACATGTGTCTATGTCCTGACATTTTCCTTTCAAATTTGCTTGTATAATTCAGAATTAATTCTCCTATAAATCATGACAAGCCCCCTTGCCTAGATGCAGCAAATCTGGCCCAAGCCATCCATGATACAACCACCACCATGTTTCACAGGTGGTATAAGGTTTGGAAAGCAGTGTGTCACTTTCTCCAATCATAACGCTGTGTTCTGGTTTCATCCATCCACAAAACAATTTTCCCCAAGTGTTTGCTGATGGTGGACTCAGGAACATTAGCATTAGCCAATATTAGAGAGGCCTTTAGTTGCTCAGCAGTTATCCCACATTCCTTTGTGACATTGGAGTATTGCATGTCTTATTTTTTTAGGTTGACTACTTGGAAGGAGAGATAGAAAGGTCTTGAATTTCCATCTGTGCACATCTGTCTGAATTTGGATTGGTGGTCTCCAAACATTTAAGAGATGGTTTTGTAATCGTTTGAAGCCTGAGGAGCATCAACAACTCTTTGTTCATTATTATGTCGTTTTGAAGATCAGACTATGATAGATCCCTGTTCTTTAAATAAAACAGGATACTCAATCACACATGACTGAAAACATCTGACTCTAATTTACCATTTTACTAGGATTTATTTGCTAATCCTAGACTTTCAGATATTTTGCGACTCACAGATATGTAATAGTGTTGATAATTTCCTCTAAATTATGAAAGTATCTAGAGCCATTCAATGATGTTGGTGTACGCAGTTGCATATGGCAAATTATTTAAACAATTTTGAAATTATGCACATTTAATTAATATTCTTTCTTATAGAGCATGTTTTATTTTTACTCCTAAGTGTTAATTAAATCATTAACTAACAAACATGCACTAACTTAATCTGTTTTTTATTAATGCATGAATTCCTAGGAGTCACATCATGTTTAGCTCTTTATTAGTTCTTGAGTAGTACATATGAGTCTGTACAGTCTTAACTAATCCGTAATTCATAACTAAGTATTAATTAGGTGTTAATGCATGATTATTCGTGTAATTTTAATTTAAAGTGTTACCTGAATACGAAACATGTTTCCAATAAGTAGTCCTGTAAATATAGCGTTGCATTCTGTTTAAAAAATACAGTACACTACAGTACATAAGCATAATGTACATAAATGTAGATGTAAATCAAGTGACTCCATGTGTGATTCGAACCCTAACTTGGAGGTTTTATATCAGCAGAATGTATGCATATCACATCATCAAATAAAAATGATAATCAATTTGCCATGTATAACACATTGTCAGCAAGTACAACACTATGTCAGCTAAATGAATAGAAAGGATATTTCATAGATGGCTGATGTCTTACTAAAATGAAATATATAACTTTAATAATTTACAGTAGCAATCATCTAGCAAACATCTAGACATGATGCTAATTGAGGATTCCCGTACAGAGAAAATCACATACTACATCAATCATGCTACCTCACATACTCTGACATCAGCATTTCTTTCATCCTTAAATCATCCTGCACTGCTTTTTACAAAAACTATGCAATGCTTATGAATGTGCTATGAAGCCCCATAGTTTATACCTATATACAAATTTATATAACTAAAGACTTATCAAAACATTCAGAAATGTTGTGGGAAAAACGTGCAAAATGTTCAATAAGATTTTTTAATTAGAGAAAGATCGTATTACTCAATCAATCAGTTTGCAGCATGCATAAACCACTGCAGTTTGTACAGACACATAACAACAAATAATATTCCTAAAAAAGGGGGGGTTGAGTAGCAAAGACGGTTTAAAATGGCTCTGGTTATCAGGGCTGTGGTGCTCCTAACTGCTACATTATGTATGCTGCCATTCAAACGGTGGTGCAGGAAATGCAACAGAGCGGGTGTGTTAGCAGAGCAGGAAATGAGAGGTGTGGATGGGATGGAAGGGGTGCATTTATATCATAACTGCATGTCCGGACTCCTTCTGCGGTCATTGTTTTTGTATTTGATTCAGGTTGCAGAGCAGGTAATTACTGTTGCTCAGTGTAATACATGGTGTTCTCAGGTAATGCTGAGGCAATGCCACATCAGGGTTTTGTTTTCTCCTGCAGCGGGTAAGATTACAGCTAGGGGGTAAAACGAGCTGATCCCAGAGCAATAATTAAAAGCTATTGTATCTGTTACACATATGCCCTATAAGTGGAAAGGGAGATTTGTGCAGTGGTTGGTGAACGCTGTAAGAGTCTTATGCTCTGTAGAGGATCATCACTGCTATAAAAATCTTTTTCACTGACTGTTTCAGTGTGATATTGTGTAACATATTCAAAATTCATTTCATATAGATGTCCTACAGAAGGAATATAAAGAATTAGTAAAGATCTTTTTTTGCAATAAAGATTGTGTTCAAGACAGCAGGATACTTTAAATGTGTTTTACAATTATATAGTAGCCTGCCAGGTATTCTGGAAAAATCCTCACAGTCCTGACAGGTTATAATTTACTTCATAGCATTCACTGTTGACAGCAAAACATACAGTATTATTATTGTAACTATATTTCTAATCACACACAACTGTTTCAAATCACCAGTTTACTACATTTACACACCTCAGACCTTATCGCAAAGTACACTTACTAGGAACACTGTATTACGCAAACTACTAATGCTGGCTTGTAGGGGTAAATATGCTGGTTTAAAATCTTAATATATATAATAACATCTGCTAAATGAATAAATGTCATTGTATTCACCTCACGCTTGTAGCTAAAGGAGCAGAGCCCTGGGTCCGAGTCACTCAGAACATGTACTAATACTACAATGAGATTGGAATAGAAACGGATGGAGAATTAAAGTACTGTATGTTGAGATTAAATTACTGGTGTTTATTATTAGTGCGTCTTTCTTCATTCAAAAAGGAAAATCAGTGTCAGTCATGAAAGGAATCCAGCTCTATCCAATGATTTTTGTGTACACAGCTGCATATGGCAGATAATATAAGCAATTTTAAATGATACAATTCATATTCATTCTCAGAGAGCATGTTCAATTAAATTTACCCCTACATTAACTGGCATTTACAACGTTAACCCATAATACATTAACTAACATATACTTAGGCTGATTTCTATTCATGCTATTCATTTCTATTCATAAGACTCATGTCTATAGGGATAGATATATAGTATATAAAATGTGTAATTAATATTTTTAAATTAATTTTAAAATGTATGTATCCATTTATTTTATTTTCCTTCTATTTTTTCTTCTTCTTCTTCTTCTTCTTATATATATATATATATATATATATATATATATATACATATATATATATATATATATATTTTTTTTTTTCTCTCTCTCTTCTGTTTCCATACTGGGAACATGGGAATAAGCGCTATAAAAAAAATTAATTTGAATCTGAAATGTCATAATTAAGGTTAGCTCTTCATTAGCTAATAAAATGCTGTAATATACTGTTAAATAAAATGCTGTAATATATAGTTCTGTAGAAATAGTATTGCATTCTATTTAAAAAAAAATTACTTCACATTACATTACTTCAGATAAATGCTATCTGGCAACCTTTCTCAGTTTATTTTTGTAGCATGTAAGTGTTGTAAATGAGTGTGTGGATGGATGTCAGTGTGCATGTGTATGCGTTTATGTGTAATTGATAGTGACTTGCGGTTAAGGATGGTGGCCAGTGGGCCTGCAGATGCAAGTGTTTTGCGACTCTCCCTCGTAAACACTATGCCCTCAAAAAGCCCTTTTTATAGCGTACTGTATTTCCCGTTAATTGTAAGATCTCTTAAAAAGACACTTGATGTTAAATGTGATTGCCATATTCAAAGACTTCACAGGATTAAGGTGACTGTGTCATGGTGAACAGATGTGCTACAGCGATGTGCTAGATTCTCACTTCAACACTGTGGGCAGGTTTAAGTGCCATGTGTGAGTGCTTTAATCCACCCTTTATCCAGTGCTCAGAAAAATGGAAATGTGTGTTATCTATAGTGAAATACCCTTCACCTGCCCAACAGAGCTCTGCAATACATATTCATTGAGTTCATTAATTATATGTGCAGAACTTTATGTCACCTTGCTGAGGGAAAGAGACTCTGTGAATCAGATTGAAGTAAGTGGACCTTGTCACCTTCTTCATGCATATTTAACTAAGACCTACTTCAGCTACAGAGAGGAGACACTCGCTCCCTGTTCTGACTGCCTTCAGAGAGTTTGACAAAAAAAGAGAAAGTGTGTGCAGGCTGTTCCTTTCTCAGCCTGTCCTGTCTGAGTATTCCTAATAGGAAGCTCTTTGATGAGTCCTTTCTGATCTATTCTGTGTGGAAAGATACTTGAGTAAATTTGTGAGAAAATGAATGGGACACTGGGAAGATTACGCACACACACACACACACACACACACACACACACACACACTCACACACACACACTCACATGCACACACACAGGTTTGATTATGCCTCTGGGTGAAGGTCACTCAGTGATGTATGTTGCATTCCTAATCTATGTGGAGGGCTTTACATCTGCAACTGTGCTAACATTCATAGGAAGAGATTAGATGCAGCTGTGTGTCTGTGTGCATCTGGATATGTGCGTGTGTGTGTTTACAAAATTTTGCAGGAATTAGACCTGAAGTCATTTCTATGTTGTTGTTTGGGGGTCAGGAAGCTGTGTGTATGTATGTATGTATGTATGTATGTATGTATGTATGTATGTATGTATGTATGTATGTATGTATGTATGTATACAGTACATGTGTGTTGTGTTCAATCAGTCTCATTGCTATTCTTTTCTGATACAGTGTAGAAGAGCTGAGTAAAGTGGATGAGGCTGCACATACAGTAGGTTTCACACAGACTGCTGTCCTTCTCCATCAGGTAAGCTGATTCGTTTCATAATTTAACAGGAGCTTTGCCACCTATTCCTCTCTTTCCTTAAAGCAGCACTCCAGTGTTGTTTTTCCAGCCTAATCTTTATCTATTGCTGTTGTAGTGTCTATGCAAATAAAACAGACTAGAATTTTTATTTAATGAACTTTCCAGAGAATAGAAGATCAGTTTAAATCACTGGTATTCTACCTGTCGATTGCAGTCTACCAGTCAGTTACAAGCATCCATGTGTTGTTAAAGATCTCAACAGATTTTAGCATAAAATAAAAAAAAGCATGAGTGCAATCAAAAATATTTGCTGGTTGGGCTTTTGTTAAATATAATACCCTATATTTTATTTGATGGT
Source organism: Tachysurus vachellii (assembly GCF_030014155.1). NCBI lineage: Eukaryota > Metazoa > Chordata > Actinopteri > Siluriformes > Bagridae > Tachysurus > Tachysurus vachellii. The sequence goes on along the minus strand of NC_083478.1, from coordinate 12,751,699 downwards.
GTATAATACTGGGCAAGGAGCAGCCCAAGGAATACAAGACTTATGACACCTGAACCTGCTGTTCAGCTATGTAGCTGACTAACACCATCTCCATATGTGCACTGCTAATGAGTGAACTCTGTTCAGAAAACCATGGCTGAGCAACGAAAAAAGGAGAAAATGGAAGAAGTAATTTGCTTTTACTGTGGTGAAAGAAAAACTGTCTGCTTGATATGTCACCAGACTTTAACGTTGTTGAAAAGGGGTAATTAGGAGCTCCATCACACCACTAACAATCTGAAATTGAAATTCATTCAAGACTCATTCCCACCCAAAAGCAAAATACAAGAGAAAAGAAGCCGAGCAATCACTTTTCACAAAATCTACTAAAAGAGCTAAAGCTGCTATTGAGAATTCCTTGAATGTTTGCATTGCACTGTCCAAGCTAAAGCAGCCCCATCACTGCTGCTGAGATTTTAAATGAATCGATGACACATCATTCACAGTCTTTTAAAATGAACGATTCCTGTTAGATTATTGTCTTTACTAAAGTAATTTAGCATCCAACTTGGTGGGCTTTTGGTTTCATTTGGCTACATTTTTGTATGATAGGTTTTCAGACAAAGTGAACTTCAAAAGTTCCAAAGTTTAGTTTAGAGACTCTTTCTTGAGCATCCTAAGCAGCAAGGAGCAGAGGAATCTGTGTAGACGCTGAACGATTAAAACGAACATTGACGTTAGCATCTCTCCACCAGTTGAGGCAAATGATGCACGGTTCACAGAATGTATACTCAAATGTAATTCTGGTAAAATGTTATAAATAATCTAGAGAACACAGAATATATTCACATAAATATTTACTGGCTGTCTCTTAGACTTCTATTATAACAGTGGATTAAATATTTCTTTTCATTTTAATGAAGTTTACATGAAATGTCTCAGTACATAAGTAATTTAACATAATCAAGTGGATAGGGAAAAGGTTGAAAAACGTTTCTGTTCAACCGATTGAATTAGATTTAAACCCAGACTGTAAAACATTTACAAACACATACATTTTATTAAATCGCTCTCTAATTACACACATGGGTGTGTCAGAGGTAACTCAGGGCTGGATCTCTGGTTCTCGTTTCCCTCAGTGTGTGTTCACAGTGTTGCCTAGTTACGCTGGCTGTAGAGATGATGCCGACAGTGCAGGTTGTGCCCAGATCTAATGGCTGTCGGCAAAGGCAAGAAAGCAGCTGTAAACAACTTTCTCATAAGCTGTGAAAAAATGCCTGTAGGTGCTGCAGGTTATTCATGAGGCAATGTGTAAAACCAAGCCTGGAAACGCAGGTGCAGAAATGTAATAATGTACACTCCATCACTCAGGTATTACTAGCTTAATCACACTAAGCAGTATAGGCTACACGTGAAAGAAAACCGTGGCCTAATTGATTATTATATGACATGCAGCACCTCGATAGAGGTCCTGGGTAGCCTAGGGAGCTTTATGTGAAATAAATGTGATTGGGCATTTAACAGGTTAAATACAGATTATAGTTGCTGAAATTCTGAGGAAGGAAAGAATGTCTTCCACACACAGATTTAAACCTGTTTGTCTCTGATGGATTCAAGCGCTAATGCAGAGTGCAGTGTCATTGCTACACTTTGTTAGTGAACTGATCCATCAAGCCTCCACATAAGCAGGCACACACACACATACAATGCTGATCCATCAACGGTCCCCTGTCCTGATGATTGGTGGATGGTGCAAAGTGATTAAGCCTTGCAGACTCTTTATATCACACACACACACACACACACACACACACACACACACACACACTCAGTCGCATACAGTATACTGTAAACTGACATTGCTACACACCACCATTAAGCCAGCAGAGCTTTGGCCAGCAGGGTGCTGCTAGTAATCCAGAGAATGAGGGCAGGAGTTAAGTTAATACAGAGAGTGTTAGTACATCTATATACACTACACACACTATGTTACACTATCAACCGTAGTTTATCCTTGCTTTGTTGTGCTTTGTGTCATGTGTGGCTGCAGTGTCTTGCATCATACCCTTTTACCCCAACAGCGTTGTCTTATATTGTGTGCAGCAGTCTACGTATTCAACTATCATAGCTGTAGCTAACAGAAGTCATCCAGAAGCTGGAAACAGATGTGGGCATGTGTGTACAGCTGCCTAACTGCCCTAATTACCATAATCACTCATGTAGCTGTGGTTCAACTGTACAATAACCAGTGTAAATGAGCTGGAAAATGATAGCTGGCTGGCTGAATCAGACTTTTTTCTATTTGGAGGTATATTTCAAGAAGAGAGAGAGAGAGAGAGAGAGAGAGAGAGAGAGAGTGAGAGAGAGTGTGTGTTTGTGTGTGTGTGTGTGTGTGGTGGATTAGTGTTTGTGGTATCTGGAGACCAAATGTCAGAGTGAGGATAGAAATACATGACACTATTGACCTTTTTCAGACAAATGGTTTTTTATCTTCACAAAAATCTGCTTATATCTGTAAAATATATATAAAAATAAAATCCTGAAGTTAAGCTTAGGTGTGGTCATAAACACAGCATTAATGTTTTAAGAGAAAGCTTCTCTGAAATACCTCTGGTGCCCATTAACATAGACCAGTTGCTCGTCCTTTTCCTTAGTCCATTATTTCTTCTCATCTCTGTGAGCTTGTTGTCTGGACCTTTAGTGCCAAGCAAGCATACCTCTGTGGCTGTCGGTCTCTCTGATTGACATAAAAAAAAAAACACTAAAAGCACTTTGAATGACATAGTGCATTTTTTCTCCTCCAAAATCCTGTAGCACACCACTCTCAGGAAAACAATAATCCCCATCAGCTAGACTTTTTCTGGGAATTATATAAATGTTGTAATCTCTTTTCTAGTTCGAGGAACTTGGGCCGGATGTCCCTGTGAATATTTCTGACTCACTTTTCATGAAATGCAAGTGAAAGCTGTAGGTTTTAACAAGAAACAAAAATACATGAATTGAGAGTTGCAGTTACTTGCGTTACATCCTTCTGTAAGAAAGAGAGGTAGGATAGAAGCCTTTATTTTGTCACATAAACATTACAGTGCCTTAACTCAAATGTTGTCACTTTAAGACTTTGTTCTTTTAAGTTGCTTGATTGATGTCTATGGCCTTGAGCATGAATCGGTAATAGCTAGCAGTGGAGTGGTGACCGGAAAATGTGTGAATGACAGGAAGTTGGCTTTGCCAGCGTTGCCCTTCGCCAAGACGTTAATAAAAATCGAACGATTGTTTCTTTTCTTTGCTGCTATTGTTTTCTTTTCCACAGATATATTTATCACAGCTCAGCTAACCTTGTGTTCTGGCCAAAGGAACTGGCATGATTGTGAGGTGGAAAAGAACACTGATGCTTCTAATATTGGTTACTTTTCTCTTCCTGTTGTTGTTTGAAGTTGGCACGATGCTTGAACACGATGCTTGAAATAGCTTTGAATAGGAATACGTAAGAAAAAACAATTAGACACTGATATTGTGCATGTTTGCATGTGCACTTTATATTCAACCATCCATTTTATCATTCTTTATCATTAACCTCGAGGCTATCCCAGAGGACTCAGGGCACAATCACATCTACACAAGAGACAATTTAGAAATGCCAATCAGCCCAAAACACATGTCTACAGGCTGGGGGTGGGGGTGGGGGTGTAGAGAGAAGAGAGACTGGTGTATCTAGAGGAAACCCCTGAAGCACTCAGAGAACAGACAGAGGCAAAAATCAAACCTAGAACTCTAGTTGTGCCAAATGTGCTAAGCCTCCATGCCCCCCGCACTGTAAACAGAACAGCAAAACTGATCTTATGCAGCTGTTCTGGAGGCTTCTACATGACGTCATCAATTGTATCATCCCTGTGTTTTCCTGTTCGACTCCTACCTTCATTTCTCAGGTCATGATGTCTATCTCAACTCATACAGAAGGACAGGGAGTGATTGAGACAAGAAAAGAGAGAGACATGATCAGTGTAGGATGCTCATTGTGAGAGGATCTAATTGATTTTTTCCACATTGCCCTTGATGAATGTGCTGACAGAGAAGACAACAGGCTTTGTCAATATTAGGCTTTGTTCCACCCCAGAACTTCACTCATGCCAAACAGCCAGACTGATGGGCCATTTCTCTTAAAGGCACTGTGGGACAAGCCATAGAAGTGGGTCACTATATCGGTGTGTATCATGTACATATGTGATTTATGCCTTGAGTGAAATTATAGACTGATAGATAGATGGATACAGAGAGCGTGAGGGAAGAAGAGAGAGAGAAAAAGAGAGAGAGAACTGAATTCTGCAGGTGAAACAGCCACCAAGCATATACAATACTAAACCCACCTGTTCCCCTTGGCAATAAAATATGTACTGTTGAGTCCCTCTTTGTGTGTGTGTGTGTGTGTGTGTGTGTGTTAGTGTTTGTGTCACCAAGAGTGAGAAAGAGAGAGAGCGAGAGAGAGAGAGAGAGAGAGAGAGAGAGAACCAGAGTGAGCGAACTGAGGTATATAAATTAGTATGTGTGTATCTGCCCCATTTGGTGTCACTTTGTGTCCTTTTGTGTGTGTGTGTGTGTGTGTGTGTGTGTGTGTGTACCCTTTTGGCCAGCTGTGTCCAGGTGACAGGATATTTAACATTCACCGTGCTAGGAGGTGATGGTGGGACCTTAGACCATATGGCCATTCTTGCAGACTAGTGTGTGTCTGTGTGTGTCTGTGTGTGTGTGTCTGTGTGTGTCTGTGTGTTGCTTAGCAGTGTCAGGGCTTGTCAGTGCTAGGCTAATTAAATGCTGGGTATTCATTTATGCAGTTTAGCTACTGCTGTTCCACTCTAATGGTCTCGCGCTGACACTACAGCATTACAGAGTGCGAGAGGTAGACAGACAGAGAGAGAGAGAGAGAGAGAGAGAGAGAGAGAGAGAGAGAGAGAGAGAGAGAGAAAGACGTTTCAGGACGCTTTTAGGTTTCGAACATAAGAGCAAAAAAATGTGATGGACACATTTTAAGAAAATGTCTGAACAAGAATAAGGCCGGCTGAAGATGTTTGTGTGTGTATGTGTGTGTATGTAAACATGTATATATTTTATCTCCAGCAGTTTGAACAGCTGGTTTTATGTGTTCTACTGCTTGTTCTGCTCTCCTCTTTTTTCTATCTCAACAACTCACACACTCACTCCTGCTGATAGTCTAATTGCTTTAATAGATTCCACTAGTGATAAAGTCTCTCCTCTGTACACTAATGAAGTAGCTGTGAGTAGCAGCTAATTGTCAGTAATTTGCCATGTCTGTTGTGGTTACCACTAACAGATCTGGAATCAAGCAGTGTTAAGAGTTCTGGTTTGATCCTCTTTGATTATCGAGAACCTGTGAGTGTTTGTGAGGTGCTCAAGTGTGCTCTAGTTAGATATGCTATTAAGAAACCTGCATATTTCGGTTCAGTGCTCGTGGCATTCTGAAGGGTTCAGCCGATGGTGTGTGAAGTGCTCTAGCTTTTAGGTGTTGGTGGTTGTACTGAATGTATCGGATACACTACTGGCGGATGTGTGAGCACATAACAATAATGCACATTATTACAGTTTCCATAGAAAAGCCATAAAATAAAAATAGGGAATTTGTTAATTTGTAAAATGCAGATTGATTTTTTTTTTATTTAAGTCAATTGACTTTTTTATTTAAGAAAATGTTCTATATTATAACATTATTTATTTAAAAACTTGCTGCCACATCATTTGGGTTCAATATATTTAAAATAAATATTCTCCATTATCTCCATTATCTCCAATATTCTACTAATAAGCAGAAATAGTCATAAATAGACTATACACAAGAATATAAAATAACTCATTGTTAGTTTCTTTTCATTCTTATGTCTTATGTCTTATTCTCATCTCTCTATTTACCAATATCTAAATTATAATGATGCTGAAATCAAGACATTGATTATGTACAAGAGACTGACCTTCTAATGTGCATATATATAGTCTTCTATACTCTTAACATGTTTAGGCTATGGGATAGAGTGTCTAAAATAACAACATCCAAACCTGTCCAAATTACCCCAAAACATGTGTCAAAATGTTATAGTTTAATGATCCTAAAGTAGAACTTTAAGCACTTTACGCTGCCACTATACACACTGTGAAACATGGTGGTGGCAGCATCGTACTACAAGGCTGTTTGTCTTCAGCTGGGACTGCTGCTCCAGACAAGGAAGAATCTGTAAGTCTGATTTTCATCATGACAATAAGAAATGATCGTGATGGATAAAGCACAAATCAACCAAATGACCAGGAAAGATCAACATTTTCGATCAAAAAGAGGACTTTTAATGAGGCAGTAGTTAAGGGGTGTGCACATTTATGCAACCAGGTTACTGTATTTATTGTTTCTATTTCTTACAAATCTAAAATGGTTCTAGTTGTTTTTCACTTGCATTTTTTTGCTTGCTGTTATGTTAAAAGTGGAAAAAATATCAGACGATTAATTTTTTTTCATAAAAATCTGCAATTTTTATATCCACCATAGATTCTCATCACCTCCCCAGTCCAGCTGTAACACTCTGCTCTTTTTTTTACACTGGTGTGTGATGTTTTTGAAGCCATATCCAGATTTATGCATAAGCGCAGTTTTTCAGCCTTTGAAAAATGTTTCTATTATGGGTTTTGCACCATTTCACATGTCAACAAATAATTTATCCTCTAAAGTGAAACAGTTTATCCCTAATTGGTCTTTCCAACACATACACAGTACACCAGCAAACAGTTCGGTGCATTTTAATGCATTTTTCATAAAAATCCTTTGGACAGAAACCTGCCTTATGAAGTTTCTCATGTTAATCACGTTCAGTTCTACTTTATTATTCATTACACTGCTGTTGAGTTCCCAACAGTGCAGATAGTCTATATGCTTCTGTGGGATGATCTGCTAAAAACAACCTTGAGTAAGTGAGTTTTGACATTGCGAGCAAGTTTTCAGTGTCCTTATTTACTCTTGAGTTATTTTCTACCATCAGTGCAGCATATTTCCATCCGCCTTTAATAAAACGTTTGCTTTTAGTTTGTAAGAAAATGAGTGTTGACAGATGAATGTGTGTAAGAAAGAGAGAGAGCGGTTCAGTACATATTCTTGAATGGACTGGGAAATGGGAAACTCAAGTTTGGTGTTAAGTGCTACAATATTCAGATTTGTTAGCAAAAGACCAATTTGTTCTTTATTTAAATAACTGAATGTCTTTGTATTTGTCCAATACACACAGACCTTGCATGCTGATCATATCCTCTAGCTATGCACCTGCATGGAAGAACTTCATGTGGTCATGCTTATTGGACAATGAATCTTCCCTGTTTGTGTATCAGAGTGGAATCCGAAATTGTCTGCACATCTCCAGCGTGTCTTTCTCCTGATCTCACTACCTCGACCTCAGCCTCATGCTTTCTTGATTTTGCTTCAGTTTGATGACTTCAATGGAAACTGTGCATTAGTAGACCTTTTATGAGCAAATGAGCTCATGTTTGGGTTGGTGCATGAATGAGGTGCATTGTGGGAAAGGTGAATGGTGCAGCAGATTTCTCTTTCTCTGTCTTGCATGATGGGTATAGACAGAAAGCAGGAGAGAGAACGAGAGAGGGAGAGAGAGAGAGAGAGAGAGAGAGAGAGAGAAGAGGTGGGACAGGCACTTTGCTCTCTCCTTCACTTCTGCATGCGTCTCTTTTCAACCAGCCTACGAATTTTTGGTCGCATAAATCCGTCAAGCTCACAGTCACGCCTGCCACTAAACAGCATGCTCTGTGAATATGCGCTTGCATTATAATGACAGCATTTCACACTGTTCCAGACCATTTTATGCAGTACTAGCCTGTCTAACACCAGTCTGCAATACTCAGAAAGAGCAGCAAATCACTGTCACTACAAGGCAGTGACATGGAGTGAGAGCTTTGAAATTACCATCCAAAGCAGAGTGGCTCAGAGATCGCACACCACAGTCTCACAGCATAGAGAAAGCACTGTTATTAAAACTGGCCAATCTGTTGTTTGTTACAGAAAATGTGTTTCATGCTCAAACGCTGAAGGAGAAAGAAAGCTAAGTGCAACAGCATGTGGCCACATTTTTTTTTAATAAAAGTGCTGTGGCATTGTGGGGGACTTATGGTAAATGAGTTATAGGCATAGTGTGTGAGGCAGTTATATGGCAAGAACTTGCTGTTCTCACACACGGTATGTGTTTTGGTTGTTGTTTCTAAAATCCCGCAGACAAGATGATCTAGAAGTTTCGATGTAGGTCAGTGGGTTGCTAGAATAAGACTAATAGATTAAAACTGACTCACACACAGACACACACACACACATATACACACACACACACACATAAACATACAGCTGTTGTTGAGACTGCTATTGTCAAGTTCCAAGACAAGTAAATGCCTAGTCAAGTTTGAGCCATAAAGTAATCAAGGCCAAGTTCAGATCAAGTCCAAAGGAAAGTGAGACTGAGTCAAAACAGAGACACTAAAAAGCATCAAATCCTTCTCAAGGCCAAGTCTTCACTTCAGCTAGTTGGGTTCATTTGTGCATTGCGCCAGTGTTTGGACTATGTTTTCTAAAAGAACAAATAACGTTTTGTTAAGCTTGTGGGATGTGGTAGCCTAGTGTTTAAGGTGATGGGCTATCAGTTGGAAGGTTGGGAGTTTAATATTTAAGTCCACCAAGCTACCACTGATGGGCCCCTGAGCAAGGCCCTTAACACTTAATTGCTCAGTTGTATAAAATGAGATTAAATAAAAGTTCCCCTAAATAAGGGTAAATTTTCCTCTAAAAATTCCTCTAAATTTGCTAAATGCTGTGCATGTGTAAAGAGTTTTTACACACTCTCAGTGAAGACCAATGCCCAAGACCGAGACATGTCCAAGTACAAATGCTAATAATTCAACAGCTCCACTAATACATCAAAACATCTATCAATGCACTAATACTGTACATTTTTAAAATGCACATTAAAGGCAGGATTGTTCCTACACTGCAAAATATGACATATTAACAGAGAATAAAATCCTGAATCCAATCAAATGTATTTACAATGTCATATGATAAGATTACAATAAACCATATATGATTATTAAGCATATATCTAAAGTCACATATTGTATGCATGTAAATAGGTTTAACTTGTTAAGATGTAATTTTCTTTGTAGTTTTCTAAAGTACAATTGCAATTTTATACAAAATTTGGCTTTAACTGACCCTGATTGTGGATACAGAAACAGGACATCAATAGTTTGTACACTATAAATGCTTCCTGAAGACAGAGTCTTTTGAATGTATAGCTATTTGATTAAGCTTCATATCATTATCCCTTATGCTTATGATAATAAATGGCAGCCACTGTATGATTCCTGTTTAATAATGACTTTGCAGTGAAAACTCAGATGTGCAGCAATGACTAGTGACATATATTTAAAATGTAACATGAAATCATTTCTTTGCATGTTAAAAATTTCTAACCTGCAACATTACTTGGCTCTTGGTGAACACCTTTATAAATCACCATGAAGCCCATACACTTGCAGTTTTCCTGTTTTTGTTGTAGTAAACATGTCTTTTTTTTTTTTTTGGCTTATTCTGCTGTTTTGGTCCCATCTGTGTCTCTGCTATTCAGACTATTTGCTGTCTTCATTTACAGTCTTAATCTAAAGTGTCATTTGCATTGTCCTCCATTTGCCCTCCCGTTCTCTCTCTCTCTCTCTCTCTCTCTCTCTCTCTCTCTCTCTCTCTCTCTCTCTCTCTCTCTCTCACACTCTCTCTCTTTCTCTCTCACACACAACACACACACACACACACACGTTTTTTTGTTCCTTTGCTCCTTTGCTCTCTCTGCCTCTCACTTTTGTTTTCTAGACAGCTGTGTAATTACGGAGTCTGCTCTGTCAGAGTAAAGCATTATTTTTCAGGTAATGTGGTGCCAGGAGGGGGTGTGTGTGTGTGTGTGTGTGTGCATAGTTGTGAGCTAGAGTAGTGTTTTAAAAATGACTTTAGAAAGATGACCCACGTTATATTTGTGGACAAGAATAGTCTGCCTCAGGGGAGCACTACTAGACAATATGATCTCTTAAATACATTAGCATACAATACCAGCACATTCTGCATTGTGTGTGTGTGTGTATATATATATATATATATATATATATATATATATATATATATATATATATATATATATCACTACACACACAGTCTTTGGAAATGTAGTTGCTCATCTGCTATCTATAATACGTTTTTTTCCTGTTAAGGAGTAAACATGAGGCTTGAAATAATTAAACACTAACATTGATACACACAGATATAAAAATTAATTAGTTTTCTTTCTTATATTCCAGCTTCCTTCTTTCCTTCTGTTCTTCTCTCCTTAAAATAATTTTTTGCAGTTTGCCGAAAAAAAAAACATTTTGTCTTAACCCTTAGAGAAATATTATGTGAACTCAGCATACAACTTCTAGTCACTCACAACTTCTAGTTTTCCACATGTTGTAGTATTTCATGCTATCCTTATAATGAGATTCTTGACTTTATTTTCATGGGATTTTCCCATATGATTTATTTAACAGGGTAAGAGGTTGCTTAGTGAATAAGATGTTGACCAGGTGCTTTTTTGTGTTTACATAGTCACATGATTTAATTAATTATGAGCTCCACTGTGGTACATACTGCATTACTCACCTAATTTCATGTGAAACAACTGTATCATGAAGGAACACCAAATATATCTCCCAGTTTTAAAACGCAAACTTATCTACTGTGCATATCTTTCTCCTTATTTGCTTCCGAATGCTTCAGTTTTATTGATTGTAGTACATTATTCAGGTCATAAACCCAGGTCATAAATGCCCAGGAACCGTCTACTTACACTACATACTTTCTGAACTTTTTCTTCATTGCACTGTAGTTGCTAAATAATTCATTGACATTAGTGAATAATAGGCTTTGAAATAAGTAACTGTAATAAATGGTGAGTTTATTATCAGGGTTAATGTAACACTAACATCATGCCGGGTCTCCCTGTGTGAACTCAACGCTAGCAGTGATACAAAGTACACTATTTGGAAGAGATTTATAACTGTAAGGCAGCCAAGTTATTATGTGAGACAGAAAAGCATAAGTTGTGCACGCAAATAAGATCTCCAATGTAAGAGCGTGTCAGCTCTCATTCCAAGCTCATTAATTTTTTAGGAAATGTTCGGCCATGTTCAGCATAATCATTCTCTCTCTCTCTCTCTCTCTCTCTCTCTCTCTCTCTCTCTCTCTCTCTCTTTCTCTTCCATTTTATTTTCCTGTCTTCTCTTGATGAGAAAATGAGTCACAGCTACACAACACACCTCAGCCCACACTGGCCTGCTTCAAACTCTCAGCATCTGCTGTGGATAACGGAATTTTAGCATTGCTGCTGCTTTTTAATTCTTTTAAATGCTCGCTTGATCTATAAATAAATAAATAAATAAATACATAAATATTTATAAAGCACCTGAGTTGAGAGATAGATGATATTCTGTTATTGATATTCTGTGCTTACGTTTCTCTATTATTGTTCTCTTTTCTTCTAATACATACAAGCATGCATAATGGGCCCAGATCTGCAGAGTCAGCATGTTCTCGAAGATGTCTTCGCTCTGCTCCTGGAGCCTTGAGTTACTCTGACTTCATCCTAGCCATCTGTCTGAGACAGAAGGAGAGAGAGAGAGAAATGAGGTGATACTGAAAAGAGAATGGACAATGAATCTTTCAATGTCTTGCATATTTCAAACATATCAAGCCATAACTGTCATGCAGTAATGGTCCTCAGCTATATTTCATATAAACACATTCCACAAAAGAGAAAAGTGTTCGCTTCCTGTCACTCCTTCCCCTTAAGTGTGGCAGAGCTTGTGAGTTAAAACAAGTTATTTTAGTAGCGAAGGGGGACAGTAAACAAGCCTCTCTTTTAAATGAGCATGTGGAGAACATTTTGATAAGCACAACTCCTCTCGTCTCCTACCGCTTCTCTCTGTCTTTCTCTGTCCAACAGCCCAGCTTTATATTTGTACTCAGACTGAGAGAGAGAGAAAGAGAGAGAAAATGAAAAAGTGAAAGTGGGGATGACAGACAGCGGAAAAAGGGAGAAAAGCCAGGCAGGCACTTCAAAGGGAGCTAGTCAATGTGTGTGTGTGTGTGTGTGTGTGTGTGTGTGTGTGTGTGTGTGTGTGTGTGTGTGTGTGTGTGTGTGTGTGTGTGTGTGTGTGTGTGTGTGTTTTAGCATGTCTGATTGCTTGGATATGGCTTCAAACACTGCTTCTCATGCACAACAAAGGTGCAGCAGTTGCTTACCTACAGTAGTAATTGTCTGTTTTTCTGTTAGCTCAGTGAAAACATTTTGAAGAACGACATTTATTCAACTAACTAGCCCCTCACCACCACTTACATAAATACTCTTGGAAGCCTTATACAAATATATATATTTGTAAATACTAATAAATAAATATGTTTTATAAACTATACAATCGATGAAATGACAGGTCTTTGTAAAAATAAAGAATAAACTGTTTGTTCAGATTCCAAGCTCCCAAGCAGCGTTCCAAGATTTTTTATATTTGCTAGAGCCGCACTTGGATGTTTAACTATGTTTATCATTAATCTGGTCTAAAATAAAATTCGAAACTGTTACTACAGTAGTATTAGCAACATCATCAGTGGACAAGGCAAAAGATACTTTTTAGGAATTTTGACTTAAATTATGAAAGCTCATCATATGAAGGGAAAAGGGACACAATTTTACAGAAAGTAGCTTTAAAGGAAACATACAAATCAATATGAGTTTTCTGAACTAAAAATTAAAGTGATTGTGGGTCGTACAGGAGCGAAAATAAACAGAACAATAAACAAGTTTTGCCCAAAATGTCACTTACTCAATATTCATTTCTTATAACTGTTTTATAAATACAATATTGCACTTGCAGTCATGTGGCTCAACTGAATATCAGCCCAGGTTGTGTATTGGCCATAGAGGCCACAGGACAGGTTTTAATGAATGTTATTACTCTTAGTGATTTTCTGGTTAATACAAAGTCCTGCCCTCGAGCTGCTTCATGAGAACTAGTCAGAAACGCACAAAAAAAATACATAATAGATGAGAAAATTGAAAAGAGAGCTTTATTGTGATGAATATGACTTGGTCAAGAGAACCACAACTGCATCAGACCTGAATTGTATCTCCCAGCAGGACCAACATCCTGAGTAAATCCTCACAGAGGAAAACCACATGAGGACAAACAGCATTTGTAGCGAGAACAAACTTACACAGCATGAGGAATTCTGGGTTTTGATTCACAACATGCTTGTGGTTGAGCTGTTGACTGTCTGTTTCATTTCAACCTTTTAATGAATTCCAGATAGATTAGCTTTTAATTTCTGAGCGTTTTGCGGCCCTCTTTTTTTTTTTGTCATTTGTTTATTAACCTTGATTACAATAATAAAGCGGAGGAGTAAGAGCTTAGACGACATTGGATCAAGATTTTCAATAGCTGTGTGCTTGTAATAGAATATGGACCGGATTCCTGTACAATATACAGTAATGTATGAGCAAATATAGTGGAAAAATCACATAAACATGGTGAGTCCTCTTTTTGTCTGGGTCTTGCACGGATGCATACGGCTTCTTAAATATAAGCAGTAAGATATTTTAAAATGGTGGGGAAAAACATTTATTTATTAAAGAGAAACCTTGGTCAGGGAGGATGAGATTAGGTTGGGATTAAGTGTTTGCTTTGAAAGACAAATCATAGTGTAAGCTTTGTGTGTGTGTGTGTGTGTGTGTGTGTCTGTGTGTGTGTGTATGAGAGAGAGAGAGAGAGAGAGAGTGTGTAATGCTGCAAGAGGTTCTTAGCAAGGGGAAATGAATGGCCATGTTCCTCTGATGAGAGATTCAGCCATAAGCTCCCCTGAGCGCAATGCAACAGCTGTGATTTAGCACCTTCATCCTCTCCTCCGCATTCCACATCCTTCATCCTACTGTCACCTTTGCCTCATCAGCAAAATGTGTGTGTATGTGTGTGCGTGTGCAAAGACTAGCATGAGCAAGAAAGGTGTGGCAGTGTCATAACATTACAGTAAGTTAATAGAAGGAAGGGCTTTTCGATTAAAGTATAATACTCCATTATTTCTACTGATACAAAAAAATTCATGAAACAGCCACTTTGTTTTATTTCCCCAAAGTTGACTAGGAGTTTCATCTCAAAAGACAGGTTACTTTCTAAGCATATTTATATACAGTATGTGTATGTATGAATGTTCTGTAAGATGTGAAATTTTTTGCACCATATGAAAATGGGGTGCTGAAAACTTTTCATACCTTAATTCTGTGCTAGAAGAGTGTCTGAATAAAAACCTGTGATATTAGAGAGCAAAAAGAGGTTTCAGAGTGTTACTGCTGCATTCAAGACAGATGGGGAGCAGTGATGTGGTAATGTGCAAACACACACATTTATTATACACACACACATATTATATATAGTGATAAAATATGTAATATGTCTTTATTAATAAGGTGTTACACCACCATTTGAATTTAGTACACCTTCCACCCTTCTTGGAATAGATTCATACAACTTTTGAATATCTTCTAGTGGAATTCATCTAGCTCTATAAAAGTTAGCATATTGAGGTTGATGATATTCAAGTCAGTTGACTGAGCTGGCCTTGAAAACAATGGCATCATTGTTTGGAAACAACACTTTGTCCATAGGATACTGCTGACCACTTCCAAATAATTGCTGACCAGGTAGACAAAAGGTGAGGCCAGCAGAAGACCAAGACATGCTGTCCAAATACATAGATCCACCACATGTTTGACAGTTTGATCCAGACAGTCTAAGTCCAGTTGCTTCCTTGAAGGTTTATACATAAACTTGACCTGCTGTTGGGAAAAATGTAAATGATACCATCATTTTCGCATTTTTGCATTGGTGTCTGTGATTAATGTTTCAGCCATTGAAACTATTCCATGGATGTTGGCTTTGTGAAGTTCTTGTAGAAACAGGGCCTAAGGTAGATATTAAGTTCTGCTGTCACTTTTGCTGAAGTAGTTCTGTTTGACTGTCCTTATCATTAAGTTATGAATATCATCCACTGTTCTTCTTCGCTGATGACGTTCTGCCGTGCTTTGTATAATGAAGTCATCATGGAGACTGTTGCTCTTGAAACACCAACGAGTTGGGCTGTAAAGTTTACAGATGCTCCTCCTAAACGAGCTTCTACGATCTTTCCCATATGGTACATTTTTTCGTTTACATGGGTACTTGATCTGTATTGTACATTTGCCTTCAGATTATAAAACATTCTGACTGCACTTAGTATTAGCTTACAGTAAATTGAATAGAAACAGAAAAAGAGAAGCACTGGTATTATTTGCCATATAAATCTGCACTGAAAATACATTGTTTTTCAATGTATATATTTCACTTTTATCTTTTCATATATTTTGTGTGAGATGGTAAGTGTTATTGAGTGGGGGAAAAGGGGGTGCAGACAGAGGAGCAGGTGCTTTTTGACATCTCATTTGTCCTTGCATGGAGCGTTTCCTCATGCTCTCAATCTCTCATGAGGTCAAATCACACAGCTGTCATCATCATAAAACTTAACTATTTGCAAGCAATATGTCACTTCTAGATTTATACCTGTCAGCATAGATGGTCCTCTGGTACTTATTATCCTTCCAGAACCTCCAGGAAGAAAAATGTAGATTTGTTTTCGCTCTCTCTGTCTCTTATTCTCTTTCTCTCTCTGTGTGTGAATGTGTGTGTCTTTGTGTGTATGCGAGTAGATCTTGTTTCAGTGGTGCCTGTGTGGCTCCGTGTCCAACTCCTTTTATGCCCCTGTTCTCTTCTTTTTATTTCAGCCATTCCAGACTCTTATACTTTTAGAGCTCTAACTTTTACTGTTGTTTGAGACACTTTTCAAGGGTAAAACGCTTTACAAGTTATTCAATGCTAAGTCAAATATAGTCAGTCCTGAAATAGTAAGACCCGTTAACATGGCCATTTTCCATTCTATCCGAGCACTTAATGGCTACTTGTGTGTGATAGAGTTGAGCTACTATTAAACCATCCTGAATATCATGTTACACATGAGACTTGTAATAAGTTCTGTATACAAGCACACCACAGGAAATGACTAACTAAAAATCATTGTTTCACATCTTAAATTTCTTCCATCACTCATCGTTTGACAATGGTTAAGCAATGTAACACAGTAAACATATTAGCAATTAACTTTCTTGCAAAAATGTACGAAGGTATTTTAAGCTAGGGTTAGGTTTGTAGTGCTGCACTGTGTTATATAGTACACACTATACACTGTACACCTATCCATCCAAGCAATTATCTAATGAGGCAATCATAATCATGGCATCAATGCAAAGCATAAAATTAGGTAGATAGAGGCCAGAAGCATCAGGTAAATGCTCACATCAACAATGAGAATGGGGAAAATATTTAACTCAGTGATTTAGGCCATGGCATGAGTGATGGTCACAGAAAGCTTGGTATTCTAAAGTACTTCTAAAATACTTCTAAAACTGCAGATCTCCAAGAATTTTCACACGCAAAATTCTCTCCAGTTTACTCAGAATGGTGCAATAAAGAAAAAAACATTCAGTGATTGGCAGATCTGTAGATGGAAATGCCTTGTTGATGAGAGAAGTCAACAGAGACGTCCAGACTGGTGCAAGGCTATGTAACTCAGATCTCACAATTGAGGTGAGCAGAAAAGCATCTCAGGATCTTCAGCACTTTAAGCCTGAAGATAAACAGTGGAAACATTTCAGGTTCCATTTCCACCAGCCAAGAACAGAAAGCTAAGTCTACAATGCGGACCGGCTCACCAGAAGTAGACGGTTGACAACTGGAAAAATGCAGCTTGTCCTTATCAATCTAGATTTCAGGTAGGTCCAGAAATCATTGCATAAATCCATGAACCCTGCCTGGTGGCGCTGGTGTACTGATCTGGGGAATGTTTTTTTGCACACTATTGGCTTGTAAATACCAATCACTTGAATACCAGTGAGTATTATTGCTGATTGTGCGCACCCCTTCATGGACACACAATTTACCATCTTCTAAGAGCTAAGAGCATCATAATCAGTGTTCTTCGGTGGTCATCCCAGACACCAGATCTGAATGTAATAGAACAGATTTGGGATGTCGTAGAATCTGTAGGAATGAGGCAATCATGTCAACATGGAGCAGAATCTCAAATGAATGTTTCATGTTGAATCCATGCTGTGAAAACTTGAGGCCATTTTCAGAGCTAAGGAAGAGCCTACCCAGTGTTAGTGTAGTGTACCTGCTAAAGTGCTCAGTGAGTGTACAATCCATAATAAGTCCATTTTAGTTAGAGGTGACAACACTAAAAATATGGAAATGTTGAAGGGGTGAATACTTGTGTAAGCCGTTGTGGCTTTTTAACAAGTAAATGCAAATGGCTAGAATTAGCTTTGGCCAGTAAGTGAACTGTATAAAAAGCATAGATGAGCTTAGGCATGAGTACCTGAACTGAATTCAGAATGAATACCTGATTTAATGAGCAGAAAAGCCTATAGATGTTAAAGAGTGTTTCTGCTATGCTGTGTATATACGAGATATTTGTGATTGCACACTTGGCATGCGAGCATGCTGCAACCTATCTGTGGACCTCTATTTTGTGTCCTTCTTAAATATGTGTGTCCCTTTATGTGTTGGCAAATTGCAAACTGTGCCTCTGTCTATGCAGGTATAGATTACGCTTTAATTCCTTTCTCTACAGGGAGAGAGAAATCAGGGCAATTAGGCATATCCGATGGGGGCTTCTATATGCATTATTAATCGAATAGGTCATTAGCATGCTGCTAGTGCTCAGGAAAGCAGATACTATGTCAGTGTTCTCCTGCAGTGCCAGGACCAGTTAGCCTTATAGCATTGCTAGCAGCATGGGGGAAATAATAGATATCCAAAGCCAGCAGTCGGTAACCTGGACCGGGCAACAAGCCAATAACAAGTGGGGGTCGCTGATACTGTTTACGGTAAACATGCTTTTCGACTTGTATTAATGAAGAATTCTGTAATATTAACTGAGAGACTTAATCAGTTGTTTTTTAGGGAATGTTTCAGAAATATGTCAGTTAATTCTGGCATTAGTTTGCATTTGCCACAAATAACTCAAATCAACTCAAATTATTATTATTATGGATGGCAAAAACAGCTTTTCATGCATGGCTGTTTTCATTTGTGTAGACTATTGATGGCAGGGACAGTTGCTATGAAATGGGCTAGCAGGTCTAAGCCCTTTCTCTCTTTCCTGGAAAAAATAAATAAAAACAAGTCTTGATTTTTAACATCCGCATTTTTTTTTCATTAATTTTATTTAAAGTTACCAAATGTTTTAAAATAGATACATATATATATTTTTCATCTTTGTAGAAACAATAGCACCACTAATGGTTGTAAACATATACAGCATGCCATGAAGCAGAGGTTTAGGCCTGATTTCTTTCTAGCCTACAGTGTAAATTTAAACAAACTCTCGTTGACATTCAGGTGATTACTTTTGGTGAAAGTCCTCTATATTTCACATGATTCACGGACATGTCTATAACATCAACATTAGCAGTGAAAAAGAAGGCACATGGGAAATACAACAGTAGCTGTTAAAAACATGAATGAGGTACATTACTTTCTCAACCAGTGATACCACTGAGGAAGGCTTGTCTGGTTCCAGACTTGTCTGGTCATATTTTCCTTTTAAATCAGCAACTTTGTCAGGATTTCCAAGGATTCTGGGAATATGAAAATCTGAGATATGATGTTCTATGATAAACTAGCTAGATAACTGAAAAAAAAAGGCACTGGAATGCTAACAAACTTGCTACAGTTAGCCATTAACAACAAAATAGTTCTGAATTTTATTTACTGTCAGTTTTGTCTATTACTTAATAAATCACTAAGCAAATAAATCAAAATTCTGAAACATATATAAGCTAATATGCTAGCAGATAGTTTTTCTGGGTTTTGTTGACATTTTTATTGACAGTATAGATGGGAATGTTCCTACGCCATCAGTTGTCCAAATATTATTTTATTGTTTTTTACCCTCAGCCATAGTTTTTAAGGTTTTTAAGTACTGCACAGTAAACCTAAATAAATTGAATGAAAATATTTGATTAGAAAAAGACCCTAAATAACAAGAAGCAGAGGTAGGACAGGACAGGACAAGGCGAAACGTAAGAATGGTTAATATTATCTATTAATAGTGTACATCAGTTCAATTTTATGTATCCCACGTTTTTTCCCAACGCATGTTTTATATTAGCTCTTTATATGAGGGGATGACAAACACTCAGCCAAGAGGTCTGCACAGCTGTTGTGTAACATAATGAGCTACAGGCCAGGCAACTGACCCCAGGTGAGTCACTCAAGATGTTGAGTCATTAGCAGTTTTCGTGCTGGACTCAGTGAAAGCATGCAGTCTGTGGGTCTAACTCTAGTCCCAGAGGCTGCACTCTGCTCCATTCCTGTAGCTGATTTCACTAAGACTGAGTAGTTTTAAGAGCAAATGGGGTCACTGAGTTCAATAAAGTCTCAGACTCAGATTATTTCTTTTTTCCTGGATTTGGAACCTTTAAGTGAACTTTGGTAGTGGCTTCATTTGCTACAATTCAGACCCACACATGTTCCCATTTGAGCTGTAGGAGAGCTGGTGCGGTCAGGTGTGGGCTGGAAATTCTGCTGAGCTTACTGTAGAGAAGATTAGAGCTTGTTTGTAATTAAAGAGATGATTAACACGGAGGATTGCAAGACAGTCTAAGGTGTCAGTATCAGCAGCACTGTGGCGTCAAAGTGATGGTCTAGTTTTAATATATGCACACACACGTTTTCATTATTCCTTTTCTCAACTCTGAAGGAAAAAGACTGTCACTGCACAGGAAATGATGTGGAAAAACTGTGTGTGTGTGTGTTTGAGAGAGAGAGAGAGAGAGAGAGAGAGAGAGAGAGAGAGAAAGAGAGAGAAAGATTATGGGTGGATGTGTAAAATTGGAAGTAGCGTATGAAATTAAAAAGTTGATTAATATAAAGGGTAGCAAAAATGACAGAGGTGCCAGTGTCATCAGACTTATGTCTAATATAAGCTGGTTTAATATCTTCTCGTTCATTCTTATGCCACCTCCCTCTGTACAGAACAAAAGTACTGGCTCCCTGCAGGAAATTAAGTGGAAATCATGTGTGTGTGTGTGTGTTTGTGTGTACAAGATGGCGAGTGCTTTATAGGGTCTGTCATTTTTATCTGTCATTTTTGATATCTTTATTCCATTGTTGTCCACAGATAAACATGTAAGGATCAGAGAGGAAACGAATTCTAACTATGTTAGAGCTATGTTAGAAATCCATCTCTCTCTCTCTCTCTCTCTCTCTCTCTCTCTCTCTCTCTCTCTCTCTCTCTCTCTCAGTGTTTCAGCTGTATTCCCTCAGCTCCCATATTTCACCACTTTCACTCCGTGGCCATTTGTACCCATTTCATGTCCTTGCTGACATTCTACTCTCCATGTATCATAATTGTGACTGTCATTATGCTGACATTTCGCTCAGACCCTGGTGGCTATCAGCACAGCCCACCCCAACAGTACTGTAGTTAACCATACACACACACACACACAGCTCCTTTGTGTACATGTGTATGCTTATGTTGTCAATGATTAATTAAAGATGATGAATTGGTGGTTAGATGGTGTTAGAAGCTCTCAGATTCATTCCAATAAGTATGAATAATGACTTAATCAGTAGCGCAACCACTGGACTGCAACTAACATGAACTGCAATTAACATGCTGTATATAAATACACTATAAATGTGAAGAAAAAATGAAAAGAATATTCCAGAATTCTTAGTAAGCTGTAGTTTGGTGTGATAATATGCAATTTCATTAAAGTATGTTTTTTTTTTTTTTTTTTTTAAATGGTCAGAGAATGTTTAAGCAAGGTGATCTTATGATGGTTTAATAAAACTCTAAGTGTAATTCAGTTGCAGTGAGAAAGCATTTGGTCCCTGCATCGATCCAATTGCATCCAACTGCCATGTATCCCTAGTTGCACTACAGCATTTTTTCTGTAGATCTGCTAAAGCTCCTAAACAAAGCCATGAGGTGCAAACAAAGGACAGAGCTGTAGAACTATAGGAATGCCTTGTGTGTGGATTTGGACCAAGAACAAACAAAAAAAAAAAGTTGATGCAATACACAACATGTTTTAAACTGGCTAATTAATATAGAGATTAAGGATGTTTGTGAGCACAGCTCAGTGTTCTGTTATCAGTAGAGTTTAATGAATTTTTTTATGATGCCCACTTGTTCATGGCTTGTTTACTTTTTACTGCCGCCATATTTCAATTAATGAGGCAGTTTTACATGTGCGTGTTCACTCCTGCATTCCCCTCAGGCAGTGTTTTATATTGTTTTTTCTAAATTATTATTATTTTTTAGATTCACTAAGAAAACAATATACAGCAAAGCAACAGAACTGTGTTGTTGAGCCTATGACACATGTTAATGCTTTAACTTTAAGAAACTATGGAAATATTCCCTCAAAACATTTTTACAGTCTAAAGCATCCTGTAATGCTCATGCAGGGTAAAGCGGCAGTTCATTAAGTCTACTGTAGTGTTCAAAAACTGTCTATTTAAAGATAACTAAACACTTTACGGCTGAATTACAGTCACTTTGATCACGTTTACTGATAGCAACGTGCTGTAGTGAAGTGGACATAAGCCTGGCCATTTCAGTTTGTAATCAGATCCAGCTGTCAAACATATGCTTCTGCACTGAATACAGAATGGAATCTTTAAATACAGTTTTCTCTTTTGGTGTATCCATACAGGACAATGTAAAAAAAACATCTTTAAAAATTATATTATTGACAACAACTTGAGGTGAGAACAGAATCTTGGTACATTTCCATCTTTAAAGACAATGTGCCCAAATTGCACAAAACTGTATGATCAATTTTAGGTAAAGAAGAGTTTATTTGTTTAATATGCATTGCAGGATAGTCAATTGATTTTCTTTGCTTATTCCAGCTTGTTAGAAAGTTGGTCAGTGGAAGTGTCAGAAGTTGGTCAGACATGGTACAGCATCCCTGGGGCAGATACAGTATGGCCTTCCTCAAGAGCTCAAAGTGGTAGCTGGGCAGTGCTGGGGCTTGAACCCCAAACTTCAAGGGCAAATCCAGCTGAGTTTCAATTGAACACTTCCTTCAACAGAAGAGATTGCGTGATAAGTGAAAGTTTCTTAGTATTTAACGATGTCTCGTTTTTGCTTTATTGACAGTGTGAACTCGAGCTGGCCTGGACTCCACAAGTTTCTGCAAAATCATACGATCCATTTAGATGGAATCCATCAGAGTGTTGATTGAACACAGACTTCAATAGAAGAGATTAGACATGAAGAAAATCTGACATTTTCTACAGTGCAGTTAACGTGCTCAATGTCACAAATATGCTTACATCTAAATTGTCAGCTGGAAATACTGCAGAAGTGGGAATGTTGAATATTCAAGATACGGACTATTTTATTTGTGTTTTATATTTTTTCATCAGTGTGATCTTAGACATATTCATATACATTGTAGAACTAATTCTTCCAGTCTGCCACTCAAATAATTTTCCAACTAAGAAACTAAAGGTCTATGTATCTGCCGACTTCAATTTGAGAACAACAAAATAAAATTCTTTATATAATAAAAGGCCCTAGCTATGTAGCAAAGAACATCAAAGATTTTAAAAAAAGAGTCAGCTTTTATGGTGAAACCTTTCCAGAAACTAAATCCATCGCTGTCACTAATGCATAAATCACTGAGTAAACGGTGCCAATATTAACGATTCACAAGTTGCTGTGCTTGTTGACTGTGCTCCAGCCTCAGTGACCTAATGTAGTCATAATCTGAGCTGTTCAGCTTACATGGTGTTAGATAATTAGCCTGAGCTCATTACAGGGCTCTCATATGCTCTGAGGTAATGTGAAGAGTAGATGGGAACACAACAGCTAGAGCTAGAGTGAGAAAATTCACAGCACGGACAGTCACTGAGGGATTCTCTCACTTTTCCTCTCTCAACATCTCGCTCTCCTCCCTCTGCTGAGTCACAGCTTGATGGAGATGGAGAGATCTTTAATGAACTGTCTAATTCAGAGTGACTGGTGTGTTTTAATGTTGAGAGTGATGCGACGTCATGTTTGCAGAGGCAGCCACAGGAGAAATAAAGTATAAGTGCAGAAAATTCTCACCCTGGTTTTTCATATGTATAGCACTCCAAATGAAATGAGATAGAAATAAAGTTTCCAGTTTTATGAGAATCATGATCTTTCCTGTGTAACTGTGTGTCTACAATCTATTTCAATTAAATATTTCTCTGTATGAAATATAGGAGAATAATAACATGAAAGTCTTTTTTTTCTGAAGCTGAATTAATATTTCACACTTTGAAAGGAACACTGGAGAAGCGGTAATTAGTTTACCTCAGAACTCAGATTGGTGGTGAGGATGGGATTGGAAGAGTGTGTGGAGAAGAAGGTGACATGATGGTGTTTGACAGCGTGGAGATGAGAAGGGCTGTTTGAGCAGTTGGTCAGTAATGAAATGTGCTTGTGACATATCATATGAAGAGAGAGAGAGAGAGAGAGAGAGAGAGAGAGAGAGAGAGATAGAGATTACACTGAGAGTATGTGCTGTCTTACACTGACTTCAATCTGTTCTCTGTTCATTACTAGCAATCAATAATGGATTATGGTGCTACAGTAAATTTAACTGCTGTTTTGTGGGTGTTTTTGGGGCTTTTTTTTGGTTTAAAAGAGATTGTATTGCTGGTGTTGGTCAAGTGGGCAGTGGTACATCAGTGGTGTAAAGTAGTTCAAATCTCAGGACTGCCAGAAAGCCAATGCTGATTTTTTCCTGAAGACATAGAGATGATGAAAAGTCAGATTTTCAATGAGACAAACTGCAAGTCTGTCAATGTGTGACTCGAGTCTGAGTCCAAAGACTTGCTCATTTCTGCTACATCCAACTATAAGACACGTTTGCTTAACAACTATTATACCATAGTTGTTGTTGTTGTTATTGTCCTTATCTGCTTCCTATTCAGGGTAACAACAACAGATCATCCAATCTGCATATATTTGATTTTTGCAAAGGGTTTATGTCAGATGCCCTTCTTGACACAACCCTCCTATTTAATCCAGGCTTGAGACCAGCACAGAGAGTTAACCCCCAGTGGCTGGGGTTGGTTCCCTGTAAAGGAATAGAACCCAGGCCATGAAGTTGAGATTGTGGGATCTATTATACAAAAAATTGTTTCAGTAATTTGATAGCGATATCACCAGTAAACATGGCAAACAATACATTTAAGGAATGTAAATTTTGATTTAAAACATGAAAGCCCATCAGAAAAGAAAACAAGACACCGATTGATTGGACAAATCAATGTGAGCTGGATAGTGAACCGTCTTTGCTTCAAGATCTTTGCAAGAACTAGCAAAATCTATGCAAAAATAAACAAAATATTTGACCATGCTGTATCCGATATGTCACTTACTCAATATTAATTTCTATCTGGTTGTATAAGAGCAATATTACATTCACAATCTTGTGGTTTTACTGAATTGTATAGTGTGATTAATGGTGTGATTACCTAAAGCGCTCATCCTGTGGCTCGTGTCTACAGCGAAATCACAGCCATGCTGACATTCAGTTTAACCTCACTCTTGTTTGTGTGTTATGTACTGAAATATATCCCAGACCTTGACATTGCTTTTTGTACGAGATAATGCTTCATCTGTGAGTTTTCATAATGTTTTGGCTCATCAGTGTAAATAAGGAGGAGATTAGTGACCCATACAGGATTCTGGTCACAGAGGAGGAAGCAATCTGACTTCCTCAGATACAGAAGAGGAGAGAGAGTGTTGGGAAATGAGATGGTGAAAGACACACATTTATGGATTTCTATGCTGGAAGAGATGATATTAACCTCTGGTTAAACAAGTCAGTTCAGACCAAATTGTGAATCATTTTTTATTACTTTCACACAAAATGCATTTTCCAAAATCAATGGACTCTTCTGTTATTCATGCTCCACCACCAGCAAAACACTAGATGTTTGCAGCAATCTTCAAATGCTAATACAAAAGTGTTAAAAACACATTCAGTTCTGCTCTAACCAGATTGAATTGTATAAAAATCTGAATATTAAATAATAATTATTCCCAACTGTAATTTCAGTTTAAAGCCTAACCAGGCTTTTTTCTGCATTTTTTCAGCATTTGATACCATAAATGCACACCAAAAAACTTTAAAAGTGGCTTATTCACGTTTCAATACCTTTCATTATCCTTTAAAATGTCTCCTTGTTTTGGACTACTACTGCTTCATTCATGCTCATAGACTATGAAAGGTATGAAAGGTATGAAAGATGCCTCTAGGGGAACAATGTAGATTTAAATGCCTAGAAGCAGAGTGCCAAACTTGTGAGACTTCTGTGAAGATGGAGACAGATATCTGAACCTTTCCACAGCAAGTAGAACTGCAACAGCTATCAGATGCCTGTAAGTAAAGACGGAGAGAGACAGCAAGGTGTGAGAGAGATGATGGAAGTGGAGCAAATCTCAGGGTTGTGCACTTTGATTTTCACAGGTGAGTGAGTGTGTGTGTGTGTGTGTGTGTGTGTGTGTGTGTGTGTGTGTGTGTGTGTGTGCGTGCGTGCGTGTATGTGTGTGTAGGCATCTGTTTCTCCCATGTGGGAGCATGTTTCTTGGGCAGGCCACAGAAAAGGGCATCTGTCTTGTTCTATCACTACGAGAAGCAGGAAAAAGCATAATCTATTGAGAAGCTGTCAGAGTGTACTTGTGTGTGAGTCCGTGGCTATGTGTGTGTGAGTCTTAACCGCAGAGATGAGTGCTTTAAATGTTGAAGTGGTTCTCTTCATGGCCTGTGGCATTCTGAAGGATTTGTTGAGTCAAACTATGCAGTACAACATTATAAGAATGAACAAACAGAAGAACTGTGACGATGGAGATTTTTTTTTTGCCCACTTTGAGTGTTTTACTTTTGTCTGCAATTTTGTGTGCATGCATGCGTGAACGCATGTGTGTTTTTGTCAGTGGTACACTTGCTCTCAGTACAAGGTCCATTAGTTTTCACTAGGTTGTGAGGAGAAGACACACATAAACACATGCACTTACAAAACTAGTCTTGCTGCAATATTTATGAATTGTATACAGGAATCGCATATTAGAAAGTATTAGAAAGATATTTCTAAGATTGTTTCTATTTCTATTTTTTCATCATAATCATATTTATCTACATATCCATTATATTTCTCTCTCTCTCTCGCTCTCTCTCTCTCTCTATCTATATATATATATATATATGTATATATATATATATATATATATATATATATGTGATTATAAATATATAAATATATATATACATATATAATATATATATATAGCCTTGTTGCCTTTTCCATGACCTCATATTTATCCAAAGTTTCTTCCTGTCATTTTTTTTATCTAATTCCTCCTCCTCCCTTCTGGCAGTTTTATGAACAGTTGTGGCTGTACGAGTATATCAGTGTGTGAATGTGTCATATTTAGGATGTGTCCCATAAGGCTCTGTGAAATGTCCTTCCCTTGTATTAATGACATGAGGCATAGACTAAACACTATCACATCATACCATGCAATATAGAGAATAATACACACACATACGCACACTTCTCATGTCAGACAGTCCAGAACAACATAACATTCATAGCAAATATCATAATCACAAATGTACAATTCATAAACATACTCTTTTTATTGTGATTTTCTAGATGGTGTCATTTCAACACACAGTGCCAAAAAAAGATTATGCTTATTGTTTGTCTGAAGTAATATTAATGGTAAGGGCACACAATGCAGAGAAGATTATACTAACTGAAAAAAATATATATAATCATGTGACAACAGCAACTATAATACTACTATTCTATCATAACGCAAACTCAAAATTAAGGCAGATGATCCCTGCATTGGCAAGTCTGGATGTGACAGATGGTGTGGCATGTCTGGGTTTGGTAATGTTCTGACCACCAGCACTGGTGATAACCTGCCAAAGAGGGGCGTAATTGAAAAAAGGGGTGGAATAAGAATGAATAGATTATGAAGAAGTGTTATTAAGCAGTGATGTCTAGTTCTTTTTCTTGTCTATACAAACTGAGTCTACTCAGCACAGCACAGTGACATTGCCTGCATCGTATATGGTTAGATTTTCCTATTTTTGTATTAGAAATACCAGTATGGCTCACAAACAAATGCATTCTCTGACATCCAGTTTACTTTTGTGCATTTTCAGCACTCTAGGACATAAATACATGTCTCTGTGATGCCAGTAAATGTGGTGCATGTGGAATTTAATTAGCTTTGGCCTGTTAATATTCTGAATGTGTTTCTCGATTCTTTATTTAATAGCCACAACAGCTTGTTATTTGATACAGATAAAATATTCACTCAGATGTCTTAGGACTGGATGTTTACAGATTCATTTAAAGGCAAGTAAAGACCAAAGTGAATCCTCAGATTTGCAGCACATTTATGGTGCTTGGCAGACACCATTATCCAGACTGATTTACATATAAATATATAATTTTACGCAACTGAGCAGTTGAAGGTTAAGGTCCTTGCTCAAGGTGCACACAGGGGCAGCTCTGGGATTTGAACTTATGACCTTCTGAGTAATAGCCTATAGAGTTTAACTGCTGAGCTTCCACTGCAGTGACTGATGTGCACTGTTACACTCTTTTCGTGCTGCTCCTTCACAAACAATGCACTCTATCACTACCACAGGACTAGGTTATGCTTTGCCTTGCTGGAAAATAGCACCACGTGGAAGACTTATGTATGAGTTGCCAGTATGTTCATTCATTTTTACCATCTTCATCTTTAACAGCTTCATCTTATTCAGGGATAAAGCTTGTGGGAACACTAAGCACAATGCAGAAATACACCCTGGATGGAGCACCAATCCATTATGTTCACCATGCGAGCACACACAGGCACAATTTAGCATAGTGTTCATCTGGAGAGCCTAGAGGAAACCCCCATAAACACAGTAAACAACATACAAAACTTCACTCAGTAACCTAAGCTCAGGCCGGAACTGGAACAAAGGTAAACGATTAAATAAATGGCATGTGTACAGGATGCCATGTCACAAGCATCTGAAATGCTTCTGGATTTACATAATGTGTACAAAATGTGAATAACCAGCTAAATGAAATAGACTTTTTAGTGAATACAAAACAAAACGAGCAGGCAAACAAACAGAGTATCGATATATATTTGTTATATTTAAATATTTATTCGTTAGCTACATTATATGAAAGACATTTCTAGTGGACTCGAAAGCCTTTGCATTCCAGAGTATATACAAAAAACAGACGACATGTTTCAACGTTATGATGGTGAGATTTTTTCCATATAATTTGGATTTCATATTTTATTTCCACTGCATTTGTGAACTGTTTTCACAAGAGACAGAAGTGTTTTTGTCTTGTTGCTATTACTTTGTGTCGGCAAAACCGGCTCTGACAACCAAATGGGCGCTGTGTTTCTGTGAACCACTCGCAACATTGCTCGTTACTTTTGAATTCACAGTGAATTACTGCCACTGTGCTTACAGGCCAATTACAGGTCATTTGTGCACCCTTACTTGCTGTGTCTCGACTAGCCTCTAACTAGGTCTGTTTCACTATTTCATCGCAAATTACTTCAACTCAGTCAATACAGTGGATTGCACAATAAATAAACAGCAAATCTAATGCTCCTTCGCACAGCACAGGCCTGCTGGAGGAGCCATTTCAGTAAGGAAGACAATACTTTGTAGTAGCTATTTGTGGAAATCGAGTTTGTCATTGCTTTTATGTGTTGAGTAATGACACAGATAATGTGTGAATGTTTTTCTCTAGACTTTTAGGAGAATGCAGGAGAAGGATTTACTGATTTAGTGGACAGGATGTGTACACAATGTTGTAAATGTGTTACATATATAAAATATTTATAGACCCCTTTAATTCTATTTGATTCTGTATAGAAAATAGTATGTCTATATTTACTCTACTTTCATGTTG